>NW_026623382.1:436423-451195 GCF_030028575.1 Malurus melanocephalus
CAAGACTAAGGAAATGACTGATCCCAGGGAAGGAAAAGTTTGTTGATCTGGAAACATCAAAAAAAAAAAAAAAAAAAAAAAAAAAAAAAAAAAGATGAGCAAGTGTCCAACAGTTGAGAAGTTCTGAAGGGACACATGTCCAAAATGCTGATCTATAGCTGAACTTCTTCCAAGTCCATTTAACCTTGTTTGGTCTGGAAATCTCATGAATCTGAGCTGTGTTTTGAATTTATGCTTATCAGTATTGRTGTTGCTTAATCTGGATGTGAAATTGCTTAAACACTACCTGGAGAGGTTTTTTTCCTATATTGGTATCTAATTTGTAGCTGAAATTTGTAAGATGAATAGTGTATTAATTGCCTAAGAAAAAAAAAAAAAGAAAAAGTAAAAGGCAAGCCCCAAAATTGTGTGTTGTGGGGTGACATGTGGGGTGACAACTAAATTCCTGGCTAGTTTCCCTGTCAGTTAAGTTTTGCTTCCGATTTCCAAACTGCAGAGAAGAGAGACTTATGTCTCTCTTCATCCTTCTCCACCACCCCTCRTAAATCAGAGAGCAATCAGCAGTTCCAAACTGCTTACTGTGGGCCTACAGATATTGTAAGTGTTGCTTAACAAGAAGTCAAACAGCTAATCATAGTCATACACACTGGAGTAATTTATGGCTGTGCCAGGGGCTCTGCCACATGCTCCAGTGGCTGRATTGTGCTGGGGAGATCAGGGGACTGTCAGGGTGAGCTGCTGCCCCCACCCAGCCTGAGCCCCCAGCTTTCCTCTCCATGGGCTGGAGGTGTGCACAAATGCACCGTCTCAATTCAAAGTATGAATGCAGCTGTAGGAAGTTGCTCCTAGAAACTGAGTTTAATATTCCTGTTTAATTAAAATTCTGAAGTAATTTTTATAAAAAGAACAACTGTCATGAACTATGAGAAGAACTGGCCCTTTGATGTCCTTCTTCATATTAKCCAAARCATGTAGCTCTCACATAAATGCAATTTCCTCATCTTCCAATCATTAGTAGGTTCTCCTGAGACAGTGATAAACTGTTGCTTAATGCAAAGATTATTGTTTAGAATGTTGGGAATTTTAAGGACCATTCTTACTGAGGCCAAGCCAGAGGGAGACATACGCACAAGCATCGTGGGAGCAAGGAAACAGCACCTCAGCCCCAACGTAACCTTTGTGATTTTCATGCAGGTTTGGGTCAGTGAGTGACCTTCCATAAGGATTTGACAGTGGTCTTGGTTTTTTTTTTTTCTATTATTCAGTTTTAAATTTGTTTCTTAGAGCACTTTGTATTTTAATTGATCATCGTATTAATATAATGGCTTTCTCCTAGAACTGTTTCTGAGCTTTCTGTTTATTGGTTTGTCTATGCCTCAGGAGTTATTAACATCCCCAAATCTCATTTTGGGTCCCATTCACTATTTTTTTTGTCACTATTTTTCTCAACATGACCCCAACAAATTAATCCTATTCCTCCCAATCTTCAAAGAATGACAAATTTCCTTTACTTTTTGAATCTCAAATGCCTGGTTTSTTCAGTTGAGGCAGAAGTTAAATGGGAATCTCCATCTGTATTTAATGTGCTCTTGGCACAATGCCTTTGTTATTTCTTTAAAATAATTTCTCCCCTTTAAAAGCCAAGGGTTGAAAGTCTAGCCTTGATCAAGTCAGTAGGATTTTTGCCACAGAGTAGTGGGGCTACTGAAACCAACCCCAGGATCCCAGCAGGTGCATTTTTATTGTTTATTTTCATCTATGAGCATCAGATTCTCGTCTTTGATTTCTTCATTACTGTCTCTGCAACTGTCCTTTTAATCATAGAAAATAGGCATAAGGTGTTCAGTCAGTTATCAGAGGTGGAAAAAAAGCTCATGGAATCCATCTTATTATAATTTCTTCTTTTTATGCTTAAAGAGTGCTTAAGCATCAGTATGCATAACTGWGAAAAGGTCTCTTCAATATTTCAATTTTTTTCCCTAGTTCTAAGTACCAACTTTTTCATAAGCAAAGCCATTTTCATTTTCTCTTTGTAGTTTAAATCTACCAATCTCTTGTTCTGCATGCTTCTTCTATTTTTTTTCATAACCAATAACAGTATTTACATAAGGAAACTTCTTTTTTTACATTCTCCAATCCATTTAACTGATCGTGTATGAATAACAATGGTGCTGTCTAAGATCACAAGAATATAAATCGCAAGTACTGAGTTCAAATCCAAGATTTTATACCTGAAGTTCCACCTAATAGAAGGAAATGGTATAAAGTACCCAAAAATCAACTTCTGTGTTAGAGGGAATGTATGTTTCAATGTGGGCAGATGGAGACATTAGAAGGTTACTCTGTTCAGGCTCCCTATTTGAAGATGTTGGCTGAATAGCAGAATGAAATAAATTCTTTTCTTTCTCCTGAGTACTAGAAAATATCTTTATTCCCCTTCATGAATTTTAATCAGCAATATCAAGCTCTTAATAAGCTCAGCAGAAAAATCTCTGTGGCGGCTCTTCTGGTGTATCATGACATCCTTTATTCCTACATGGGAGCAAATGACACATTATTTGTCTTTGGCTAAAGCGCTTGCTCTTGAAGAGAGCTGGACTTTGTAAAGGGAATTTTCGTCCCACAAGACAATGTACTCTTCAAGTACACATTAGGGAAAAGATGCAAATTTTTTCTACCTGTGCCACCAAGTGCTGCTGTTGGATATTTCTGATGCTCAGCTTTCAGAATAACTTTCTAAATGCATGTACTGAGTGCAAAGGAAGCTATGTTTTGATTTTTGTCTGATTTCTCAACATCATGTCTCACACAGCTTCCCATTCCCAGGGATCTGTCCTGAGCCAGAACATCGTTCCTGCCTCCCCTGCCCTGCTGTGTTTTGGTCTAAGCTTTTCATTCATATTTCACTGGGTGTTATTCTGACTTTCCAGGATCAAGCCAGSTATTTGTGCCTCATGCAATAAAACCCTCTGAACACTGCATCTTCTTTTAACCCTGGCTGCTATGAAGGAGGGATTAAACGATGCAAATAATCCATATTTGATGTCAGCACAGTTCAGATAGTGTGGGAGTCAGTGACTGAACCTGGAGCCCAACGTAGGCTCCTGTACTCATCTTGTCCCTAAGGCAGTCTGAGCACCAGGACAAGCCTTCTGGGACACCTGTCAATCCTTCAGTGAGGATAGCAGGCACATCAACGTGAAGGCATGTATTCTGACTTTTTTTAAAAGTGAGGCAAACACTTGGAGGTRCATGGGACAAATAAAGAAAAAGAGACTACAAAGAGATGAACCTAAGAAAAGATATCACAGTAAACTCTTTCACCTTTAGTACTTCTACCTTACAACTTAATTAGTTACATTTTTCTTGTATCAGCTTTCTCTTTTAATTCCACTTCCCCTCAATATTTTTGGGTTTGTTCCTCAATTTTTATTACAATTTTCTATTTCTTTCTTTATTTTTTTTTTGAATTCTCATTTTCTGTCTTTCTTCAGATGTAAAAAATGTAAGTTATGACTACTTACATAGCTGCTAGGTGTGATAGGGAGTTGCATTATTAATGAGTTAATAGAGGAAGTTTGATGACACTTGTGAGATGCAAACTGTTGTAGCAAAGAGGGGATCATCATATGTGGTATCTCTCTTATATCAGCTTCTGTTTTGCCCATGCATATAATTTAGGATGCCACTRCAATATCAGAAGTTCTATTTAAAGTGATATTTGTTTATCTCTTTCAAACAAAAGAACTTCTGGGAACAAAATGTAGGAGAGGAAGAGGTAGGAGAAAAAGGATTTCACTGCAGACATCATCACATGTAACATTTTCATTCCATGTTCCTCAAGAACATATAAATAACAATATCTGAAAGGGTTCTGTATGAGAAAAATCATCCTAARCTTAATGTAGCAACATTCTGAGCTAGATCAGCTCTTGAATTTACTCCACAGCAGATATTTGGTACCCACATGCTAGTAACATGTTAGTGTATAACTGCTCTCCAGGCTGCCTTTTGTCCCTCATAGTCTTTGTAATTGAATTTGACYCAGAAAACCAGCATTGTCCTGTTACCAAGTTGTTCAAAATGTAAAGCAAACAACTTGAACAACTCAAAATCACTTGAGAAACTCTCAAGTGATTATAATTAAAATATTTTTTTGCTAAATGTCAGCGTGGTCTCACATAAACCCAACAATTTGATGTGGCTTTCCATACTTGCAGGCCTCAGCCATTTGGTGTGGTAATAAACATCCCCAAATCTTATGTCATTGGTTGTCTGGCTTCAGCAACGATGAAACATGGAAAACAAAATAAAGGAACATAAACCTTGTCTGAAATTTATTTGGAGTCCATGTGTAAAGCATACCTGTCTTTTCATACTTATCATAGCACCTGACAGAAGTGACACATTCAGCCCTTGCCATGTCTATTTTATCTTGTCAGTGTCTGAAACAGACAGGGGAGGTCTTTCAATATTGTACTTCATAAAATTGCAACCAGACTGATAAATCTGTTTGTTTTTCCTTTAAATGTGCCCTGGTTTTCATAACAAAGACAGCTTGCATGGATGCTGATGAATGGTTAGTCTCCCATCACAGACCTTTATGGACACTCTGCCAAGAAACTTGTTTTGTGAATTCTTCGGCTCCTTTTATTTTTTTCCCAGCACCTGAAAACTTGCAACTGGCCTGGCTTGAASGCTGCCTTGGAAATTTTACTAAGGCTCTTACTTTAGTAGCTAAAAATGACCTTGAAGAATGATTAATACTGTGTAGGGGTTGATGACATAAATCTGYTAAAATGTGCCTGATGTACAGTTTCACATGCAAGAATGTTACAGCCGTATTCCTGTACTAACACAGTGACATTGAACAGAGCGTAGCAGATATTAAATCTTAAAAAAAAAAAAAAAAAAGTTTCACATGCAAGAATGTTACAGCCGTATTCCTGTACTAACACAGTGACATTGAACAGAGCGTAGCAGATATTAAATCTTAAAAAAANAAAAAAAAAAAAAAAAAAAAAAAAAAAAAAAAAAAAAAAAAAAAGAACCCCCAAAAGGAGTTGAATTATTTTTACCAAGAAAATGCTTCTGGCAAGAGAATATAAATTTAATAAAAAATAAAAACAGTAGTCTTAAGGTATATTGGCACATATTTGCTAACTCACATAATTCTAGTGGTTGTTATTGAGAATGTAGGTACTTGCCCAGGAATGAAACAGTCCACTCTTTCTGTACTGTTCTGTTTATAATGGAAAACGATAACAAGACACAGTTAAAATGAATAAAAGCCCAAYTGAAGAATGAGATCCATCCTTTGTCTTACACATATCTGTGGAAACCTCTCGGTTGCTAGTCATTTTGGATGTAGCTATTTAAAACACATAGATTAATGCCTTTCTAACCTAAAGAAGAAAAAATAAATCATAAGAACATGAGTCAAGTAAGGTTTATATGCTTTATTGGACTGGTAAGAAATGAACAGAAGTTGCTATCCTTAACCAGAGAAAACGCATCTCTTACTATTTTGTTTTTGTGAAGATAACTGAATAATTAGATTTGCAGAGGAACAATTRGGCACAGTTTCTAGCAAAGAGGTCTCAGCAGTAGCTCATCCTGTGCTTAATCATGGGGAATTAAGCTGATGATCTTTTTGCCGTATATTGGCACCGAGTCTCTGTCAAACATTCTTTCATCCCAGTGTGCTTTCCTTTGCCTTCAGCAAAATTTTGGACAGTGTGATGAGCGGTAGAGGAGTAGATGTACTTAAAATACAATGCTCTGTGCCAGGTAATCTTTTATGGTGTGCAGGTGAGCCAGCATGCTTCCATTAACAGCCTCCTCCCTGTCACCAGCTCCCATGTCCGCCAAAGTTACAGATCTTTCGGCTGCACAAAGCTGGAGATGCCTCCAGATGGAATTTTAACAATAAAATAAAATAAAATAAATAAAATAAAATAAAATAAAATAAAATAAAATAAAATAAAATAAAATAAAATAAAATAAAATAAAATATTAAAATAAAACTTTAAATAATATAAATTAAGACAAAATAAAATCAAATAAACATTCTCAGCACACACACACAATATAAGTTTCTACATCTGACAGTTTGGTGCCTTTCATGTCACTAAATTAGCTTAAAACATTCMTCACTCCACATGCTCTCAGAGAAGCAAATCAAGTACTAAGTAGGATTTGAGACTTGGTAAACTTTCTGTTTAAGGTGAAACAATTTAAACTAACAAGAAAAGGCTGTGAAAGCAACTCAGAAAAATAACTTATTTCTATTTAAGACTTGGCAAATATTAAGAGAACAAGAAATGGTACTAAAATGAGTGTTATGCTCTTCTGTAAAAATAATTTAAAAATGACAAGACTRATTTATGTGAAACTTTGTAAAGCCATTCTGCATCCCAGACTTTCCCCAATTAGAACTTTGTATGCCAAGTTTCAGCTTGAACAATTTTCAAGGAAATAGTTCCTCAAAGTATGATAATTGTATAATGAAGTACTTGTATCTTAATCCTAAGCACAGTTTCATATGTGTTATTTTTTAATAGAACAAAGTATAATATAAAAAAAAMMAAACATTTGAGTGCAGAAAGAATGTACACATTCTATTAAAATCGCAGTGTGTGCAGAAACTTAACCTTGCTAGCTTTAAATCATGCTACTGTATCTATATCCCAGGAGATAGATTCCTACAACACGAAACTAGCATTAACATTTTTGCTAATGGTTACTAGCCTGGCAAAAAGCTTTGTATGGTTTTATGGGAGGAGAAAGTAAAAAGTCATTTGTCCTRTGGCTTTGTGAGAAGTAATAGTTCGTAAATTAAAAGGAAACTTAGCAATACCTCTTAAAAGATGTATTTGCATGGCTCATGACAATTTGCACACATGTTTTGGCCCTGTTCAAGATTTTCCAAGTGATTCAGGCTAGGTGAGATGCTCCAATATTTTGGGGTTTAGTTCATTTTTTTGACACCTTGTTGGCTTTCCAAGATCAGAGCGCCTCCTCTCAGCTACACCTTCCTGAAACTTCATGTTTTTCTTCTGCAGGACAGATGAAAGACATGACTTGTCTGACTATAAAGAAAAGAAAAATAAAGAAAGAAAATAAATCCCCCAAACAATAACACAATATATTTGGATTCTAATACAGGACGGTTCCCAAAGTGGAAACTCTTAATGAGCCCATATATTTATCATAGAAGTTGATGTTACTGAAGTTTGCAAACAACTTGTCATATTCATGTCAACACAGAAGTTTGTTCCTAGTATTATTTTTTTTGGTTTTTTTTCCTAGTATTATTTTTTTTGGTTTTTTTATATCTATTTGATATCTATGCTTATATTAGAAAACATAGTGATTATGATTAGCTATACTTTTATTTAGCATAGAATTCTTAATGGGTTTGCTACAAGGAGCAGTGGGTTTGGATCTTATTCTAAACTCTGGAACAGTGCAAACACACTTGGAAAAAAAAGAGCTAAAAGTTTGCTGTAAAAATGTCTGGTTTGATTTTCAAGGTTTAAATATGAAAAAAGCAGGCAAACAAGATGAACAGTGAAAAATGTAGCTAACTAAATTGTTTTTTTGGTTTTAGTATTAAAGAGTTATGAACAGCTCAGACGAACTAACCTTCTTTTCAACAATGTAAATGTCTTTTATACTGCCAGTAGCACAGCATATTGGATAGCCCGGGTTTTTTGACCATCTCTGCTTTTGCCATCTCTGAATCCTTACTTGCCATTCCTGTTACTAATGTTTTAACCAACGTAAAATAAGCAATGATGTGATGACACAATTCATTCACACCAGAATTTGAAGACCAGATAGTAAACTCTCTTCATTTTTTTCTTCATCTAAAGACAGTTCACTGCTCTGATATCTTCAGTCATTTAAAGCACCAGATGCTTTAATTCCACCTTGGAGTAATGTTGAATAAAGGATTTAAGTGGGGTTATATTCAGTTTTATCTGATGCTTCTGTCTAACCTTGGTGTAATCCCCTTCTTCCCCTAATCATTGCAAAAGGAGATAATTTATTGTAATGATAGGGAGGGGGGAGAGAGAAATAAAAATAAACAGCAACATCTGTTCCTAACTTCATTGTCTCAAAATTTCTTTATTATTCCACTCCCCTCTGTGTTTCTCCTTAAACCTAAAAGAAATACAAGATCTGTGTTCACCTCTTTCTATATAATCTTATATTTTTGGAACCAAGAAAGAGGAAGATATGTTGGCACTGTTTTTTCAAGAGAGAAAAAAAGGGAAGAAGTCTGTGAGGTGCTATGTAAGATAGACTGAAATACCACTTAGCATTTTGTGAGTACATTATTGCAACCAGCAAAAGGGTAATACTGCTKCTTCTAATGTTTATCTAACACTTACCTAAAACACTCTAAAATCTCAATTTTGTAGCACTTCTTTCAATACCATATCTCTCTTTAATCTCCTTGGGAAATAAAWATTCAATTTATCTTGCCAAATTCTCTGCTCTCAGATACTTTGTGAGGTCGTTAGGATTACTCAGGTCCAAACAGGGCACTTGAGTCAAAAATTAATGTAGTGTATCTTTAAAACAACATTTATTTCAAGTCAGAGGGTTTGTTTTGATCCTCTCACTTTTTGTTGTGTATCCCAACAGGACCACACCTAGTGACCAAATCTACAAACTGAATATGCTCTGCATCCACATTCTTTGGCATTAGCTTTTGGGAGAACTCCTTTGTGTGCAAAACCTGTTCTTTGTAGATGCATCAGGTCTCCAACTGGTCAGTACATTGTGTCGTGATCTAGACTGATCTAGACTGTGACCCCATAAAAATATGTGATTTTGTCCACTATAGATCAGTAAGGGAAAATAATAGGGGTGGGAGCCAGACAAACCCCATCGTATAGGTGAGGGGTCTCTGCCCTCAGTAGAGGGCAGCACCAGCACCAGTACAATAGTGATTAACCATAAAGGATTTCCCTACAGGTCTGTCAAATGTGCTACTGGAGATTAGACACAGCACCCAGTCCTGCCTAGGTAATGACTTCTGAGTGCATTCACACAGAGCACACCTCATCACAGTGACAGAACAAGAGCACAGTTTTCACCTCAGAGCTACCTTTGAGTGCTGGGTTTGTAGGCACCCAGAGTATTTGGTTTAGCAAAACAGGGTAGTAAGATTTTTAAATTATATTTATGTTGAATAATGTCCTGGTCAAAATATCTGTAGTGCTGTGGTTGAACAATACTGCACAATGTCCAGCCAGCATTATCACACTGGGACATTAATTTCTACCAACACTCTCAGGAACAGCAGGAGTCTTTCAGTATTGTCCTTCTCATGGCTTTACATTGGTAAATTTCTTGGCAAAGTTTGGTTTGCTTCAGAGTTTCTATTTTTTTTTAATACTGATGAAACTGTGCTACAACCCCATATGTGTTTCAACAGCACAGCTGTGAAATTAGAGAAGGATTTCCAGATGCAGGTTTAAGTGGCTAGGAAACAARAATGGACTAAGTCAATTATACATTTCCATCAGGGCATCTTGGAGGCCTGCTACTGTTATCCACACCAGTAACATTCAGCAAACTACCCACTTAACTGGCTGTAATTTTAAAATCTCCTTCCCTGTGAGACTAGCCGTAAAGTCAACGTGTGCCAAAGCACCAGGACTGAGTTCCAGAAGAACATGAGAACTTCAGTGGAAATACTACCTCTGTGCTTGATTTTCAAGATTAATATCAAATATCTCTTCTTCATCACTGTCACAGTGCCTTGGCAGCAGCTGATTTCACACTGGCCTGTCCAGGTACCACCACCAAACAACTGGAGACCTGGACTCCACAGCTGATACCTGGGTGGCTCTGGGTGTCCCTCCATGCCAGGCACTTGTAGTTATGGGAAATAGCCTTCTCAATGCTCTCTTTTTTTCTTTCATATTCTTAAAGAAAAAAATATTGATTTAAGAAAGCAAAGTTGCCATTTTTCTGGACAATACTGGGTTCCTAATTGTTTAAACACACGCAGTCCTGCAGGTCTATGACCAATATAACTGACAGGCAAACTTACACACATATATAACAAACTCACCAGGTTTAAAGTTAAAGTAAAGTGAGAAAAACTAATTGGCTGAAGGGTAAGCATTATAAATTCTGAGGAAAAAGTGTAGCTGATCCCACCATAAAACAACCAGAATGAGAATGTACTGCATAATAAACTAAGTGTTACTGTTTTCTACAATCACCCAGGCCCTGCATTTTGATTGATTGCAGATTCTGAATTACTGAGAAAATGGCAGTTAATTACCCCTAACACCTTTGCAGGAACAGCTTGGAGGGGACTATGAAATTAGCACTCTGAAGTCTGAGTTAAATATATCATTTTAGCCTAATGGAATTTAATAAYATTGTAATTCAAATGTATGTTGCACAAAATTAATAGCTTTTAATACTGAAATACCTTTATTTGATCTGCCCCATATTTTATGCACACTGACATTTATTGATTTCTTCTGAAATAACCATCACTTGCAGAAACCGGAGGAGAAACTTGGGAGTGCGTATTTCAGGTGAGGTGTTATTCCAGAACCCAGCAGTCAGGACAGAGTTTTGATGTGCTTATCCTGAGACCTCGGCTGCCTTTTTCCATCCTGTCTTTAATGTCTTTAACTCTTTCGAGTTGGTTGTCTACAGTTTGAGCCCAAAGCACTGTGGTTTTCCATCAGAACCCTTGGAGGAGGAGAGGTGGTGGGAKTCCAGCAGGAGCCTCAAGCCTGCAGGTCACTCTGCCAGAGCTCTGCCACTGCCCCTCCACTCCAGGGGCTGTGCTGGAACAGCAGCCAGGACAACCCCGCCATGTCACAGTTCTGCCAGCAGCTGGGAGCTGCTTTATAATGCAGGAGCTGGTTCCACTGTGAGTGGAAATGCTCTGGAGATTAAGAGGAGGCAGTGGTAAATCCCACATTCCACAGCTGTATCTGTGATGGGCTTGCAGTTACAGCTGGCCATGGAAAGTTTTATGGAGATTTTTGGAAATGGAAGACAAGCTGAAATGTCATCTTTTTTGACAATCCCCCTGGGTGGCACTGGGCCATGCCCACTGCAGCTGCAACACCACATYCTTAGTTCTTCTTAGTCCAACTAAACCCCACACATAATCCATTAAATTATCATTTGTTTGAATATGGAGAATTAAAAAAAAATATATAATATCTATTTACAATTTCATAGGTTCTATGAAAATCWGAAATTAATGACTAGACTAATAGAACACATATGCCCAAAAGTTATCAAATATGTACATTTAAATAAAAAAAAACACACGTCAACACAGTTGAGTTGAACTTGACTAGTTCAATCATTAAACTTGATTTTACATTTGGGAAAATTCATCTAAACATCAAGGACAAAAAAAATGTGTGTTACAGTACATCCTCCAATCCAAATCAGAATCATTCACATGGTGCCGATGCTTTTCAAATTCAGAACATAATGCTTGGACTCAACAACGTTTGAGGCTTTTCCAACCTTCATGATTCTATGACTCCTSCTTACATTATGGCAGCAGAAGCTTCTCATAGCCATCTCAAACCCAGACTCACATTATTTATGAGTCCTATGTTGTCCTTACTGTTCTAAATTCAAGAATTATTTGTGAATCTTTAAAGTAACATCTATTCCATGTTTGAAATATGTGACCATATAAAATATTGGATATAGCCTCGATTTAGATCACAAATAATACTCGTAGTATGTGATCCATTCAAGGGAAGGATTATTAACTAATATAGGAATAAATAAAGTAACATATTCACCCTGCAAAATCTGTATAAAACTCCCAGTAGGGATGATGGGACAGTATGTGCAAGCATGCAAGCACAAATATAGTGATTATTGCCAGATAACTACAGAAGTAGTTAAAAAATCACTGAGGTCTATAGGAGTATTTAGGAAAATTTTATAAATGCAAACAAGCACACAGAAAAGTGACAAAGTTAAAGATTACTTGCCTGAAGTGAAAATGTCTCAGAAAGGTATTTTTAAAGGTATTTGCACAAAAGATACCAGATACAGAGACTATGTTTTATAGATGTTGACATTTGCAAAATATTCTGAAAAACCCCAAGGAGATGACCAAATATTGAATACATTCGGTTTCATTGCCAGACTTATTTCTATACATCATTTTGTTAGTGGAAGGAAATTTAGCAACCGTGTGTCTAAACTCACAGGATCACATCAAATCTTTTGATTTCATTATTTTCTTGAGTTTTGTCTTAAGCTCTAACAGTCTTGTCTATAAATAAGTGAAAGCTATTCAAGAAAAGAAAATTCCTTGAATAGAAGACATGAGTAAATCTAATCAATACTTTCACTTTGCATTGACCCCTAATTATACTATTGGTTTCTCTTCATATTTAACAGAATTGCATGTACAGTATTATATGTAAGACAGGTAAAAACTATTTTAATGGTGGCACAAAATGTTAAGGGTCTACTAGCTGGGAAATGGAAATATCTACTGTGKATGAAAATGTCAGTTTTTCACTGACATTTTGTGTCTTGGTTCAGAAGTTGCATTGTGACAAAATTGTCACAGCTGGGAGCTGATGCTTCCCAGGCACTTAATCAGCACAACAAAAGGTGTTGTTTTGGGTACAGAATGCATCRTGACCCAGACCTGCCTGAAACTCCACGTTAAAGGTTCACCCACTGCTCTGTCTCTGATTGCCCGAGGGAATCACTCCAGTCCAGAGCAGAGGAGCTGTCCCAGCCAGGTCAGTGATGGACGTGTGTCCTGAGGTCTCATCCTGCCCTGGGCCTGTGCTCTCTCTTCTCCTGCTTTTCCATTTCCATCTACCAGCTAAAGCCAATAACATTTTGTTCCACTATTTATCCATCACTTTGTTTTGCTGGGCTGCTCTCTCCACAGAAACTGTTCTTGAAGATTTTGTCCAAGTTTTTACTTTCCTCTCAAACAGTATGTCTGTATTGCTCCCTGTAAGAATGGGAATTGTGCCCAGATGGAATGGAAACCTTAAAAGCAAAGCACCAAAGAAATACATTGTTTTCTACTGCTTATTTAAATCTTTGCTGTACATTTTGTCCTTTGTGAGTGCTTTTCCTGAATTGTTTTTTGTTGTTTAAACTTAAGCATATTATATTCAAGCTAAAGGCTACCTTGCATGTCAGGTAAGGACACAAATGAAAMTCTTGGAGCAAGAAATGAAGTATTCCTTAGCAAGTTATGAAAACAACATCAATGAGCAGTTGGTAAAGCAATCAGAGTCCCAAACTGAAATGTACAGCAGTGCCCTTAGCCTTTCTTTTTTGATTTACAGCAGTGTGTTGGAAAGTAACTTAACTAGGTGCCGTGGGGCTCCAAGGGCAGTTGAGTCAATGTGTTGTTTAAATTGTCATGGATGTTAATTAGATTAGCAATYTGATGTTGAGACCTGCAGAGAGGAGTGTGAGTGCTTTTTGAAACTCGTTCTTCTGGCTTGAAAATTCACTAGAGATGAAATCCTACACTGGAGAAATTGTTGAGGTCCTCCTGAGTCCCAGAATCCTTATCAGAACAGCTATGAAATAGCAAAGGGATTCTCTTATCTGGTTTTGCAGGTAACAGGCACCAGCATTTCACTGCTCAGTTCATGAACAGGCACAACAAGCAGGGAATGAATGTCATTCTCACTGCAATACTGCAGTATTGCTCTCTTAGAGGGTGCTAATCATTTTTATTGCTGGAGTAGTGTCAAATCTGAAAAGTTCATTAGAAAAATGGAGCTACTATTACACTTTTAACCTACCTACTGCTCRTTACCAAAGCATCTAAACATCTTTCATGTAAATTATTGCAATTAGTAACATCTGTAGAAAAGGAGTCCTTGCTACTCTGCCATAGTCTAGAATRAAATGCAAGAAAATAAGCACAAAAATTCCAGTAAGAAGTCAGGGTTTTGTAATCCCGTGGAAGTACAGCTTTCTTGTACTTTTGGAAAATATTGCAACTGTCTGCTTTAATAATATAATGGCAAGGTATTAGACTTTTTCCTCGAAATCACTTATACTTCTTTTCTCAAATTCATAGCAATTATGCTCCTAAACTCTCAAACAAATCTATAATCTTTGTCATTCAGTATCCACAATTAGATTGAAGTGCTCATATAGACATTTATTTTGCAGAASTAGGGCTACAGAAACGACAGAAATTTGCTGAATCTGCACTTCTTATTGCCACATGGGTTTTTCTACAGGCCTGGCAGGCCTGAACTTGTTTAATTTTTCAGGGGCCCAAATAAGTTTCTTTTATGTCACTACTGCAATTACAAAGAAGGCTGTCAAATAAAGTCAAATATTTAAACCAATCCAGCAGCTGGGACTTCAAACTTGCTAATTTTTTGTGGATAAGAAGTAAATGGAATTCTCAGTTATGAAGAACCTTATCGAACCCTCCCAACTAGTGCTGAGTTCACAGCAGGCACWATGTGAATTCCCAGATATTGGTGCATTAGTGTCTTTTCACTCCTAGCCAAGCATGGTAGAAAATTTATTGATACCAAAATACCCAAAATTTGCAGAAAGGGAGATGATACGATAAATATAATATCAGATCCTGCAGAAGGATTCTGGTTCCAGAAWATTGTCTGTTGCAGAAGAACCTTGATAATAAGCTATTCTGGCATTTGCATTGCTTACTTATGTATCCTAGGTGAATTCTCTGACTCTCAGACTCATGGCTATTTTGGAGACAAAAGGCCTTTTTGGTTG
>NW_026623382.1:451374-474282 GCF_030028575.1 Malurus melanocephalus
AAAAAAAAAAACAGACAATAAAGCTTCTTGCTGCATTTTTGTGCTCCCATGTGCTCACAATGTACTRTGGAGCCCCTGTGTTCTCACAGGTGTTACAAAAGTTTGTAATTTTGTGCCTGTGACTTCCATCAAACATGAAAAACCTASGGCACATTTAATTCCCACTTCTCATCCACATCTCCTTCATGCCCGTCTCTGACTCTCATTACTATCCTTAACGTCCTGCACATCTATATCCACAGAAGTCTCAYTGATATTTTTTAACCTGTGTCTGGTCTGTGAAACTGATGAAAAAAAAAAAGAAATCAATGCCCCTAGGCTGTCTTCTGTGAAGATTAGCAAGTACAAAATACTGAAATGAGAAACATTCACATCAATACCATCAGGATTAGTCCCAACAGCAAGAAAAGAATGTTACYGCACCTGCGCCAGGTTTAATTGCTCTGAAGACTGGGGATGGCTTAGCTTTGGCATTTTCTCATCAAAGCAGAATAAAGMAGGCTGTATCCAGGCTCAGTCTGCTTCTGTATCAGTGGAAAAATATCACTGCAATGAAAAATTTCAGGGAACTCATTTCAAACTCATTTGTGTAAAAACACAAAGRTCATTTAGAGTTAGAGCTGCCAAAAGGTGTGGTGCCCTATTATACTTAAACCACTATTTCTTCACAGCCTTCAGTGCAGTGGACATTATGCCAAATGTACATATACAAGGGAAGGGCATTTTTTTCACCTTCATTTATAAGCTTTGGGACAAATTCTGCACTTCCTGCACTAAAATCTTATTGAAGTCCTTGTAGTTTTGGGCTGTATCTGAGGAAAAGAGTTGTAGAGATCTTTTGCACAAAATTTAGAATTTAGAAGATGCTTCATGTAGAAATATAACCCAGAATATGAAGAATCAATAGGCAGCCAGCCATGAACTGAGGGACTGCAAATGTCACGGTGATTTGTCCAGAGAAGGACAACAAAGCTGGTGAAGGGTCTGGAACACAAACTCTGTGAGGAACAGCTGAGGGAGCTGGAGAAACGGAGGCTCAGGGGAGAGCTTTTCATTCTCAACTCCCTGAAAGGAGGCTGTAGCCAGGGCGGGGGGTCTCTCTCTTCTCCCAGGCATCCAGCAACAGTATGGGAGAACACAATTTTAAGCTGCATCAGGGGAGGTTTTTGGTTACACATTAGTATGAATTTCCTCACAGAAAGGGTGATTGGGCATTGGAATGGATTTCTCAGGSAGATGGTGGAGTTATCATCCCTGGAGGTGTTTAAGCAAAGATTGGGTGTGGCCCTCAGTGCTATAGTCTAGTTGACAAGGTGGTATTCAGTCAGAGGCTTGACTTGATGACCTCAAAAGTCTTTTACAACCTAATTGATTCTGTGATTCTGTGACTTACATACTGTTTTAATATTTTTTCCTTTAAACCATTGGTGGCTTCTTCTCCTTCCAAACAGGCTTCTACTCGATGTTTACATACCAAAATCACTGTCTCACACATGTGCACGTGTATGTCATCATCAATCTAAGAGCTACTATACCTGGTACAGTCAGGAATCATTACATTTTTTTTAATGTTGCCATCTTTAAGGTAGTTCTCTGCCGAACTATGAATAAAGTTTGAAAAAGCCTTGTATCCTATAATACCATTACAAACATCAGAAGAAAAATCATGGTTTATGAATGATCTAAGGTGCATCCAGGACCTGGCAGGTCCTTGATGTGGAGAGAAGTTACCTTCTGAGGTCTGTGGAGCATGACCTTAGCAGGAAGGTAGGGGTTGAATGCAGATGAAGCAGAAGTGGATGAGAGTCTGGTGGATGCTTCCTGCCCTGGGGCCTTGGCTGGGGGGGATTAGGTGGGTGCAATGGCACTGCTCAGCTGAAGACTTTGTCTTGCATTTGCTGGGGTTCAGATTTTTAAATACCCCTTGGTTAGCACTTTCTCCTCACTCTCTGTGACCTCTCATTGGAAGTAAAAGTGATTTAGTGAGAGGGAAAAAGCTCTCATTTCCTACCACAGGACTTAAACCTCCTGCACATTGTGTCGTGCATACGGGACAGGCACAAGACTGTAATCCTGAAAGAGTGCCAAGTGTGAGACATGTGGAAGAGTGCTTGCCACAAAGAAAGTTGAAGCCTCAGCCAAGTGGGCGAAGAAGGTAAGAAGGGTGGGTAGGGAGTTAAAACTCTTTCACAGAGTTGTTTAACCTTTCAGAATACACCGCTGGATTTGCAATCAGTTTGGCRGTGGAGTCCTATAACCAAACAGACATCTCTTTTAAGAAACCTTTTTATGTCTGAACAGAAGGAGGTTTGTCCTCAAGCAGGAAGCCTAATGCAGAGCTTACACAGCGATATATTTTCAGTCATGTGGCCAAGACAATAAACATGCATCTTTTGATCTGCGTGGCACTGGTGCACGAGTCATAGCTTATGCCAGGATAGAATGAGATGCAAATCTGCCAGGAGTGAGTCAGTACCCTGGGGTGTTTCTGCACATCCTAAATTTCACCAGGYTGAGACTAGGGGACCTCAACTAAATGTCTACAGGACCCATAAAAGTATTCCAGCAAGCATGATGGTTTAAACCCTTATGTCAAAACACRGGAACAAGCAGTTTATTTTGTATAAAATATTTTTTGGTCTTCTAGTGATAAATTAAAATACTTTAAAACATGTACTTCTGTAGGCATACGTTTACCAGCAGCCTTTTCCTCTTTACATGATTCAAAGAGGGGTAGAAATACCTCTCCTGGGACTACAGAAAGCATGGGTAGAATTTTAAAATACCATTAAAAATTATCTCTTATTAATCGCTGTCACGTTCAAATTTGAGCAATATCCTCTGGCCATTTAATACCAGAGCTGCCATTATACCTTGTTGTCTTACAACATTATGCAGCTAACCACAGTGGTACATTATTTCCTAGACCGCCTCTGTTTACAAATCAAAGTGCCTCGCTTAAGCGCAGCCTGCTGAAATGCAGCGCTGTTATTAGGAAATGTGAGTGGGCTGAAGTGGGGATCCCTGTAGAGTTGACTTGGCAGCCTTCAGGATCCTGGCTCAACCTGATATTAAAAGTGAGTCATCAGTTTACCCACACAGCAGGCCCTCACTTTGTACTTTTCACTGTGAGCAGCTCAGCAGAGGCCAGGAGATTCAGCGTTTGCTTCTCTAATTAATATCCAGCTGAAAGGAGCTCCTTGTTCAGGAAGACTTGGTGGGGGTTTTGTTGTTAGTTGGTTAGCTTAGGTTTTGGTTGGATTTTTTTTTTTTTAACTTTGGTTTTCTTTTTTTTGTTCTTCAGTTTTAAGTGATGTTAAAGAACAAAAGCACAAGCTGGGCGTCAGCACCTCGAAGGGTAGTGTGCAGTACGGGTTGGTTTTCCAATACAGGCTGCTTCATTTTCCACCCCAGGTCTAGAGCTCTGCAACTGCCTCAGCTCCCTCAAAGTTATTTTTTTATCTGTTAAGAGCTGCTTGCAGCTCAGCTCTTTAATTCATTTAATTTGGGATTAGGCCATTTTTCCCAAGAAGACCCATAAACAGAAGGTGCTGCCAGTGCTCACACTTCCTTGAGGAGCTGAGGAACCACAGTGCTGTAAASGCTGCAGGGTAAATGCTCCTTCCAAGTTAAATGATCAAGGCAGGTTTTCCTTCTGTCATACATTTTAAATATCTAACCAATTGGTCTTTCATGGAGCATTTTCTTGTTCTAGCAGCTTTAAAGCAGCACCGGGGRTGGCATGTAAGCATAGTGCCTGATGGACAGACTGTTTCCTGTACTCTGAAGCTGTCTTGATTCTGCTTTCCTCTTGTTTTAATCCCAGCCCATCAATCACATTTATATTCCTCTCTGTAACTGAGATAACTTTTCTGTCTTTTTTACAGCCTAAAAAAAAATTTCTTATTTACATGCCTACTTCCCTTGGTTAGAGGTATACTTTATTGAAAAGTATCTCCTTCACATTGAACTTTTTGCTCTTTTTTTTGCCCCCAACATGAGGTAGCGATATGAGCTAAAGTTAAATCATGTGGATTTCGGTGGAAATGTAAGTGGGCAAGTAAGTGTAGATGCTTTCCTGAAGCTGTTTTTTGTCAGTATGTTCTGAATCTGAAGGAAAGTGAAGTCAGTATGATAATTAAACTAGAGATCCTAGTACAGTTGCATAACCAGCTTGGTGAAAAAGAATGCTGTGACTGCAAAAAAAAAAAAGTCAATATACAGTTATTTTGACCTCAGATTTTGCTTTTACAAAATTGTATGTTCCCCAAATACACATTTTTTGAAGTGCCTTTTTATTTTATAGAGATTTATTTCAAGATATGCTAGTTTYATGTATCTTTCTCAGTATGTTCTCTTTCTATTTATGCCTGTAACAGGCAGAATCATTGCTATTCATTATATGAATTTCATGACAATGCTACAGTTTGTTTCCTACAGCTGCAGAACCACTAAATGCAAAAGCATGCTTTAGTTTTTCTGCCAGTTTTGCTGGAACTCAGGTCACAACTTTTTTGGGAGGGTTTTTTGTTTGTTTAGATCCTCCCAAAGGCAAAGAACTGGAATAGGAGAAAAATAAAATTTACGTTACATATGAAAYTGGTAGAAAAAGGGAGGGAAAGAGGCTGAAGAAAATATAAATCTTCTTAAACAACCACTCTCGGAAACGAGAGTGTTTTATGTCAAGTGCCTCTTCACCCTCTAAGTGTGCTATGAAATATGATCACTTGTCTTGAATATACTCTGTCCTAACAGCAACATTCTTGAACTTATAAACACTATTAATTGTGTCAAACTTGGAATCTGAATCCTGCAAACCCTTCCTCTGTTAAGCTGAATGGGTCTCATTCATAGCTGGGCTGGGTTTGAATGAGCTCAGCGTGGTTACATTAGGCAGGACGAACTTTTCATTAATAATTCTGCATTCTTCTATCAACAAATSTTTGAGTAATYTATTGTGAAGTAGTCTGTGTGGCAWCAGGACCCCKTTTCYRTRTGCCACAGCTAGGCTGGGGAAGTCATGTATCACAGACCATCRATGAGTGGATTTTCCAAAAGGAGGAGCAAGAGCCATGTGAAGTTGGAATCCTTTTCAGGCTCCATCCTCCATTTGTGCTGCAGGTACATTCTCTGTTAGTAGGTGGAATACAGCTTTTATTCCTGCCAAWGAGATTGGTATCTCTTTTACTCCTTTGCTTAAGTGTATTTAAAGTATCATGAAATTACAATTCTAGGAAGTGAAAATGGCCTTCCTCTAGGTTTGCTGTCAATGGACAAGCTAAAATACAAATCCCAGACAAACCAGAGCAACAGCTCTATTCCACACTGGGGCTGCTTCTCGAATTGGTCCCTCACCTTTGCTGGCTCAGATGTTCTACAGGGCAGCTCTCCACACTGGCACACTGACTGTGAGCTTGGATTCTGCCTGAACTGATCCTGGGTAAGGATCAGTGTGAGCAGCTTGGAATGAAGCTGAAGGTTTAGACAAAGTTTGATGTTCCATTTTATGTTTCTGTTTTTGTTCCCGTGGTTGTTATAAATTATTTAACCATTTGATGCCAATGTCTCCAAAGTTTGTCTGGTTCTACTAGCCTGGTTTTAAGGTGTTTTGCTAGATTATGGCTGTTCCAATAGGCAAAAAGGTGCTCCATAAAGGCAAAAACTCACATGTCTCAGAGATGCCAGCATGCAGGACCACTTTTGAGGTTTGGCTGGGCAGCTCAGCTTAACAGCCTGGTAAAACTCCATGTTATATGAGAAAAAGACATTTCCTTTATCTGGTGAACTCTGTTCTGTTTGAAAATATACTTGGGTTTTTGTCTTTCCTTTACAGATGCAAACGGACGTTGACCACCCAGACTGAGTCATGCAGTATCTGATGCCAAGAAATCCTACTTAAGTTGTGATCTGAGTCTCTGTGTGATGTATGTGTGAGAGCAGCGAGGCTTGTAAGGAGATGCCAAACCTGCTTTGCTGTTGCACTCAGGAGRAGAGAAAACGTGATGGCAAAGCATTTGCTGAGCTCCTGGATTGCCAAGTACACTGAGGGTGGGCTGGAGGTGTACCAGGGTCTCCCTAAGGAGAGTGGGAGGAGGGAGAGGCTCTCCTCCACCGTAATACACAGTTTTCTTCATCCTCTGAGTGACAAGGGCCACAGAGATTGTTGAGATCTCTGTCCAAGCAGCAAAAGGTTCKTGCCATCATTACTCAGCTCTCTTCTGCTTCCTTTGGGCCATGAAGTCCCTGCCCATGGATTTGCCAAGAACACAGTAYAGTCAGCACAGTCTCCAGAAAGCTCTGCAACAAACCTCAACAGGATGATCAATAACAGCACATCTCAGGAAAACAATAAATCATTATTTATGTACAGCTTTACAATGGTAAAGCATTTCTCAAGGATGAATTAGTGAATACACAGAAACAGTTCTATGAGACTAGATGTCTGATCAAACAGGCTGTAAGGATGATGAACAGGCACCTTTAATCCAAACCACACTCAGCACTAAATCAGCACTTGGTGCAAGATTACTTATAAAACTCAAAGGTAAATCAGTGATCAGCCAAAAGCAGATAGATAATGCTAAATGGTGAGTTAATGTGAATTTCCCAGGYTTTGTCTGGGTGGCAAACAGAAGGCTGCCACTTTTACAAAACACACAGGTGAAGTCTGGCTCSCCAGTCACTTTTAACAGTAACGTTATCCAGACATTTTACTCAAATCCTCATCACTGACAAAGTAAGGTGATATTTAGTAAATGTACCACAATTTCCTCCCTTTGGTGTTAGCACATGGTACATAAGGTCTCATAGATATGTAAAATAACAAGAGCCAAAAGTTGTCACAGAATGAAAGAAGGAGAAACCTCTTTAAAAACAGGGAGAATGGGAACATGTGTGACTAAACAATAAATGGAACACTTCAGGCAACTGTCTAGCACAAGAAATGAGAAGAGATGAAACAGTCAGTGAAGCTGCTACAACCACAGAGCATTCAGAGGAAAAGTGATCCCTRGATGTATGGACTGGAAAGGCTTTGGCCAGTTTTGGTCCTGGCTGTTTCCAAATTCAGTAAGTGCACTTTCTGTGCAGGACAAGACCATTAAATCTTATTCTTAATGTTTAATGTTTAAGACTAAGTGGATTACTGAGCTACAGATATCTGAGGGAATGGCAAGGAGTGTGAGTCAGGACTCCTGCATTCAAAGTCTGCTTAAAGAATAGCAGATTTGGAGTAGGTGAAATAAAGTGCTGAAGTAGTTTAATAGACTAACCTGAACACTWGGGCTGTGACAGAACAAAAACCAGATCACTCTGATATGTCTGAATTAGCAATTCTGTTTCACATAAGAAGGAATATTCAATCATATTTTTTCTTGAAAAGTATAACCAGATGGGCAGCCACCCTAACAGCCAAAAAACATGTCTTTTGAGAGTAATTCTGGGGCATTTCATAGAATAAAACACCCTTTTCTCATTTTTTTCTTTTCCTAGCAGGTCTAGTTTCAGGTTCTGACAAAGGCAGGCAGGGCTGTTACACATTGAAATGGTGCAATGGGAGCACTATCACAGCTCCTGTAAGCAGCCAAGTTACTCCATTCTTTCTCTGGGGCAGACTCTGTCAACAGGGTGTTGACCCAAGCAAGAACTTTAGAAACAGCGAATCAATCTCATTAAGGGGAATTGATACTTTCTGAACTATTTTCTCTGCTCTTTTCCTCCTGGTGTTTGGGCAAGGAAAAATTTTCCTTCAGCTGCAAAGTGAACATACCCTGAAGAAAACAAAGATTGTAATTCTTCCTCTCTCCACTTGCCTTTCCCCTCAGGCCAACCTGTRCCTGTTTTTGAGGTGATACTACTGTTTAAATGTACAAGATCTGAGTGAGATAGAATAGATTACTGTTCCCTCCTATCCTCAGTCTCTGAGTTCTGTTCTGCTCACCACCMCTGCATCTCTCATGTTTCAAGTTCTGCAGGAGTAGGGGACTGGCATGCAAATGTGGTTTGATTTGAAGAAACTAAGTGCTAATCTCTCATAATGTACAATTTTAGGTCCAATCCTGAAGTTTAAATACCAAGTCATTATTCCAGAGATGTACACAGCTAATGGAAGGGTAAATCACTTCTAGAGAGACCATATTAAGGTTATTATAGAATATTGAGAATAAAAAAAAAAAAAAAAAAAAAACAGCAAGAAAGGTTTTATAAGATGAAAGCACATTCTCACACAAATCTACAAAATAGCAGACCAGATGCAGAAGTGTCTGAGAAATCTGGAAATCTCTGTACAGTTAGAGAAACAGTAAAACTACTTCTGTCTTTTGTCCTTTATTCATGTAGCATAGTAGTGAAAAGAACYGTAACATTTATTCCTGTGACTGTARCAATCACGAAYGAGAAATCACTGACAAAGGGAGCTAATTAAAAGTTGAAATATTTGCTAGTAAACTGTACATTGAATAAAGTGTCCTAATCATGGTGAGATGTGGGAGATCTGCAACTGGAAGTGTGCTAAAATGAACAGCACAATATTCACCTACAGGGAATTTTGTTTTGTGTTTGTAATACATGTTTATTCACACAGTCATGAATACACATTGCACACCAAATACTGCATGCATGTAAGTGTGTGGCAGTTAATAAGAAATACTGTGCWGGCACAGAGCTTAAATCTTATTTTGGGTTGGATTTGATCAAGAAAATGATTGMAGGTGCACCAATATCCTGCAGGGATCTCTTCTGATAATATCCTGGCTGCAAATTAAGAGGATACGTTTGCCTAGACAACAATTATTTAACACAGAGTGTTTTATATAGCTTAACTGTCCATTCATTCTGGATGAGCACCACTATAGATAGCAGCTGCAAGTCCAGAGCGTAAAAAATAGGGATTTGCATCTAAATAGTCTGAAATGCATAAAAGAAAAATGTCTCCGGAGTATGTGTGAGTTCACACTCCTATGTGTGTTTGGGGAGATATAGGTGAAAAAAGCTTTAAGTAATAAGGACTCTTTCCTTTCTCACCTTTCCATGATGGATAAGCCACTGTCTATCCCTGCTTGAGTGGGAATMTGTACGCCATTAACACATTTCCTACACTGTTGGAGGATTTCTACCTGAAATTCTGTGTGTAGGGGACAATGTCACATTATTTTCCTTCCACTTTCCAGGCTCAGCWCACAGTAAAATCCTTGTCTGGAGATTTCAGGTTTCCTTCTGCATGGTGAAGTTATCAGCTTTCTGTYGGGGTTGCATTATGTTTTTTGAAGGGGGTGGAAGAGGTGGGGGAGAAGGTTTATTTTACAAGCTGACAGTTAAGACGTGCTCTAATGAATTGAATCTGGCCAACTCTCCATCCTCTATCAGCTTTCCAGACTTGCAAAGCTTTGAACCTTGCAGATGAAAGGGGGAAGTATTTTTTGGAATCTGCTATGACTGAAAATTTGCTGCTCATCTGAAGGTATCGTTTGTATTTCACTTCATAAAATAATGAACACTGGAGCTGTCTCTTGTGAACTAGACCAGCAGTCTTGTCCAATTTTGGTAGAAAAGGTCATAAAAGTTAGGTGTTCCTGCAGTGAGACCAACTCTATGGCAGTCTTCAAAGGACATGCTTCTGTCCTGGCAGAAACTAGCATATAAAAATATCAAAGGACTAATATCTAAGATTTTTATGCTACAGATATCAACTGAACCTTTATCCAGCATTTATGAGGCTTGGGTAACATTATTGTGCTAGGAATAGCAAGAATGAAAATAGTTTCCCAAACAGAACTAGATTTTTTTTTTTTTTTTAATTTTAACAATTTAACTTCCTGCATTATTGGTTTTTGCAGTTTTCCTTTTCTTGTTATGAAACATTAATCTGACTTCATTTGCAATCTATACAATCTGTTTAAAATGCATTTAATGAAAATATTTAAAATAAATGCCATAGAAATGGTCTATATTCAAATCAAATGGCATTTTTAGATTGATTGCTGGTTCAAACAGACAAGCAAGGTATTTTTTTTCCCATGAACTACTTTCTTCTCATTTATTTTTGCTGTCAGTCTTTCAGACTTCTGCTCTCGTCTTGCCAACTCTCACAAAATGAATGATCTGCTATTTATTTCAAAGAAAGAAAGTCATCCAAAAGAAATCCACATCCATGGCTGAAGTGGAACTAGTCTTTCATTTATAGCAAGCCTACATCACAAGGAGATTTAGTGAATATTTAGTTTATATATACCAAGTGGGTTTTTCRAGAAGGAAGACAGTAGTATTAACTCGCCTGTCTGATGCACATATTAGTAACAATCCATGATACATGAATAGTTTGCATTAAATAATTTGCATTAAATGAATGKCTTCTTTTCATGAGCATTTTTTCTTCCTCACAATGTGCAAATATTTGTCAGCTTTTTCAAATCTCATTTTTATAAATAGCTAAAAAGGTATCGCCTGGTCATAGGCCACAGGAAATATATATTCAACTTAAGTCCGTTACCAGTGAATTTTTATCTGGTTGTTTCTGAAGTGCATGCATGACTGAGACATAAAAATCCATTTTAAGGCAAATTGTTTAATACCCAGTGGAAAATACTGGTTCTGGTTGAACAAATATGTTCAAAAAGCTTAAAAATAAAAAAGTGCCTTATTAGGTCAGACTGAAGAGTGAGATAGTCCYATAGGTTGAAAGAAATCAAATACAGCATAGGGTGTATCATGGGTGTATCATCCTAGCACCCAACATCTATCAATTTAGGGTTTCCTTCAGCAATGTAACAGGTTTTGTGAGCTCTGACAAAGGTAATTTTAGAGAGAATTSAAGCTCTAGTTGCCACACTTATCATTCCTGGTCTCTTTGCCAGCAGATGCATGGTGGCTGTGAGGACCCGTTGTGCACTGTTGCTCACAGTTATGTCACATCCAAAACTGAAAATTGGCTTCATCTCACCATCAGAAGGGATTTCTGCCCCATTATCCCTGAGGGACCTGGCAGTGCAGTAAACAGTGGGGATGCTGTGCTCAACTGATTGTGTCAGTTCCCCCTTTGGCTAAGAAAATCAAAATCATTTGGGTTGCATATAACCCAAATGTCTGAAAGAAATGATGCTAATGAAAAAATATCAACTCTGTGTTCTCTATTAGAAGTGCCAGGGCCTCGTAAGCTGGGCATTGAAGCCTGGGGAGAGCACTGGACTGCACCAGGACAGCTGATAGAGAGCTTTGATGCATCTTTGAGCAGCACAAAGYTTCTAGCAGAGATTAAAATCTCATGTGGAATTTTTGTTATTCTTTAATGACAATCTAGTTACTATGGAAAATGAGTATTAGACCAAYATGATGACAAATACTGATGCACATTTTCCACTGTCCTGAGAGCTGATTCTCCTTTCTCACATTCTCTTTTTTGGTTTATCCATATGATATAATAAAAGAGTAGTCAACTTTTAAAAACATCATGTAAATGTTGAAAGCAGTATGCAACCCACAGCACAGTATATCTTTCCATAGTTACAATAAGCCCTATGCAATCCTACAATTAATGTCAGATTTGATTTCTGTTGTGCTTTTCTGTCCCTATTATAGCAATAATTTCTGCTTTTTCTCTCTCTAGTATTTTCTCAGGCTCTCAAAGTRATAGTTTTTGTGATCATTTACTTTGTATGTTATTCTAGTTTTCACTTCCCTTTGAAACTATTATTTTAATATTATATTAAACTGATTTTTCTTCTCTGTTCCACCTCCCACACTCCCATATTGATATCACTTCTTCCACCCTCATTTCTTYAATATTCTTGGATGGCTTATGGACAATGTTCAGCTGAGAGGTGTTTGAACGTGGTGACTGCTTTGTTTGTGAGGTGTCTACACCATGTCTGCYTCCACCACTTGATAAAGATTTTTTTATGGCCATATTGGTTTGGCAGAMCCTGTACATATCTCAGCATCTTTTTTACATGGAAAGTCGATCTGCTCTTTCTATCTTGTTCCTAACGCTCAAAGTGAGCTAAAGAGTGCATTGATCAACGAATAAGTTTGATAGGGTTGATTTTAAGCAAGATTTAACAACAGAAGTTAGTACATTGGGACACACGTAAAATAAATAGAAATGAAATAAAAATATTTTTCAGTCTGTTTGAAGAACTAAAATGAGGATTCYTTGAATTCTATTACAAGCTAATTATTTCTTATTCTAATCTCAGGATATTTTTTTCCCAGACCTATTTGACTATACTGGCTTTTCTCCAAAAACCGGAAAATATTTTTGAATGAGCATTTCATTCCAAATTATTCCAAACATTTTCAGTTTATTATTATGGCCAATATTTTTTGTCGCAGTTTGGCATTCTGTCTGCCCTTAGATAAATTTGTTTTTCCTTCGCTCTGAAAAACCAGTATAATAATTTAGGAGCTAAATARCTTTTCAGTAGACTTGTCACTGATGTTCAGATTACAGTTTTACTGCTAGGCAAACAGAAACCCACATTTAAAGTGTGCGTGGAGGCAGCTGGGTGTTGTTACCAAAGCTGGTGGCTAGAGGGAACTCTTTTTCCTTGYTGGAGATGGTGAWTCTAAAAGTAAAGGAACTTCTACTGCAGCAAAGCAGTCCATTAAAGAAAAARRARRARGGRAAAAATCCTTGAAACAAAAACATCAGCTTGAATTCTGAAGTGCTCCCAGTTGGGCGTAGGAATGAGGAGAAGTGTCAATGAAATTTATCATTTCTCCAGCTAAAAAAAGGAGAGCCTTTCAATGTCCAGGGACAGTTGTAAGGTCACGCATGGCTAAATGCACTCCCAGCAGCCAGCTCCTTGGAAGCTGTTAGAAGAGTTATGGCAGCCTGGGTTACCCTGGCTGCAGGGGTAGATGTTTTGGTTTCGTGCATGTGGGAAGAGGAGACCCAGACCACAAAAAAGAGCAGGGAGTTCACAGAGCAGCAGTAGGTGAGGCATTTAGGTAACAGCTACTGCACTTTTAGGCCCCAAGCCAGCCAATCAATTAAGCATGTGCTTAAGTTTAAACATTGGGTAACTCATAGCTTTAGCTGAGCTATTCAAATGTTAAAAGTTTAACAGCTTTAAAGCCTACAGGCATCAGGTTGCTCCAGCTTTGGTGTTTTGGCTCCATCTACACCCCTGGGTGGTGGGCACAGGGTGGGTGGGGAGAGCTTTTGTTTGGAGAATGTGTTGGGGTGGTGCTTGGCAAAAGCTGAGGTGTAGGGAAGTCTGACATGTGCACACTCTCACTCTCGTATGAAACTGGGCTGTGGCCAGCTTGTGTACCTAACACAGGAATTTGGAAGCACTCCTGGTACTGCAGTGTGGTCCTGGAGACCTATTTTTTTCTCTTGCCTGTTATTCATGCTGGATAATGCCCCAAAAGATAATGTAATAAAGCAAATCAGAGGAGGGGGAGCAAAGCAGGATGAAAGATTTGGAGAGGAGATTACAATGTTGACAATTAGCATAACCTTAACATCTGGTTTAATGCTACCTCACTCCGGTACTGTTTATCTCCACTGAGAATGGTAAGAAAATAATAGAAATCTTACCATGCTCCTCCCTGTTAACTGAGCARCCCTGAAGTCAAGGATACCTGACTGTCCCTATGTGGACTATCTCCTAGGAGCTAAGGCCCACAGCCCTTTTATGGGGTCACCATTGCAAACAGTCGGACCCAGGTGTGTTTCAGCAAATGTTCCTGCAGATGCACTCCAAATGTTCTCAGCTGTGCTCCAACGGCACAGTTTGCCAAGAGCTCTTGAATGTGTCTTGCATTCGTCAGCTGTGGCTATATTGCTAAAAAGCACTGAGTCTGACAGCTCCTGCCTGCCCTCTGTCCACGATGCCAGCTGGCCTGGGCAAGCCTGGCCTTGGGACAGTGGCGTGCAGTCAGGCAGGTGTGGCCCAAGACGTCTGT
The DNA here is from genome assembly GCF_030028575.1 of Malurus melanocephalus. NCBI lineage: Eukaryota > Metazoa > Chordata > Aves > Passeriformes > Maluridae > Malurus > Malurus melanocephalus. The sequence goes on from NW_026623382.1 coordinate 465,280, forward strand.
CCTGTGTGACCGTGCCAGGACTGTGTTTGCTCACTGCACAGGGCTGATCCCAAATGTGATCTCTGTTCTGCCCATGGTGTGCTATTTAAGTACTGAGCAGTTCTGAACCATTCAGTTGTGCTAGATGAAGCCAAAACTCTATMAAACCCTGGAATCTTGCTGTTGGCAGAGACAAAGAGAAGGTGGTGGTAGAGAGCACAATACTTCTTCCCAGAAATACTTTCACATCCTGCAGCAATTCATGCTTCAGCAACTTAGCCAAATGTAGTATCTTTTCACTGAAAGGATTTATCCTGTCAKATCCACGTCACCCTGCAGAAGGGAGCTCCACCACACCAGCCTCCTGCTTTTCAAAACTGCCACTGGATGCTCCTTTTTGACATCCTCCARTTCCACTCACAGAGACCACACATTGCCTGTGCAGCAACCCTGCCCTGTGCATGATTTTGTAGATCTCTGTGAAGTGTCTGTCCTCAGACAAGCCTCTAGGCTAAAAAGTTATAGTGCAGTTACTTATTCTTCACCTGGAAGCTGTTCCATAGCTTTGATCAGTTCTATCACTCCCTTTTCTACTTTTTTTCTGTTCTACTATGTCTTTTTTTAAGATGTGTGTGCTGGGGGAGGGAACCATAACTGCTGAACTAGGTCACATAAAATCTTGGACAAATTCCTGGGTTTCTATTTTAATGTCTCCAAAGCCTTGGCAAAGGTTCAGAACAGTTCAGTTTTCTTCCTCTCTCTCCCTTCAGTAGAGTTACTTCTATGATTAAGGCAAACCTTCCAGCCTCCCAGATCGCCAGTGTGAAGCTGGAAGAGAGAAGCACAGCTAAAAACACACTGATGGAAAGATCACTACATTTGGTCCTCTTCAAACTCATGCAGTCTTACCACATAATCTCACTCACAAACTGATCAAGCCCCATTTGAAAGTAAGCAAGTAGTCTTGCCCCCACTACTCCTACCAAAAGGCTGTTGCAAGATCTCACAGCCATAGGAAATCTCTTTTCCACTCTACCTTTCTTCATGGCTGCTTTATAAAAGTTTGTTTTAATTCCTCTTCTCTTTTTAATTAATATTTATTTCCCGCATACATTTATGGGCCACAAACTCAGGTTAATCAGGTAAGGTAATCCAAACTATGTCACTCCAGTCTCTCACTTGACAGAGTTTCTACTTCCACTRCTTTCTCCTAGCTTTCACCTACATCTGCCTTAGGTGGACATCAGATTTTCTGAATACTCATGGCCAAAGCTGCAGACAGTCATCTGGATGAGATCTCATCACTGACTTGGCTGCTGCACACTGAAAAAACACACTTGGTTAATGCTAACATAACATCTGCCTTCACATATTGGTAATTGCCATGCTCCTGATGCAATCAGTTAATTTACCCRAACACATCTCTTTGTGTTTAATTATTTTGTCCCTTAAACTTTGCTCGACAGCTCTCCAATCCTCTTGAGCTCCAGCTGATAGCACTAGCCAGAYTTTCCTGTTTCTTGTGTCCTGATCAAAGAAGAGAATGCAAGCACCTAATTGCCACTGTCAAATGTCCTATCACTTGTTAACTTCATTGGCTGTCATCATTTGTATTTATATCCCCACAATTCTCTTCAGAACTTTTGCTTTCCATGTTCAATCCCAAACAATTAATTGGATTTGAGAGCATCTCTAGAATATTTTTAACATTCCCCTTTCTTGAGTGCATCCCGGTGTCTTTCTTATCATAGCTGAGATTGTGTTTATTGTGTAAATTCTTTTGCAAGCCCTAGTTCAAGCTTGTCTTTCACCAAAGTGTAAGTCCAATGATGGAAATGTTGAATTTAAGCAGCATTTTGTGTGATTTCTTGCCACAATGGATGCATTACTTAGACTTTTTGATTACAAAACATATTTTAATGCGGTTGCCACTCAGTTAAGCATGCTAACTTTTTGCTCTGGTTTTCTCTTATCTCCTAATTTGAAATTATTGGAGTGAAAAGAAAACTCAGCACTTCTTGTAGTGTTTTATAATGCCATAGGTGTAAAAGAGAGAAAAGTGGCATATTTCCATTGATGTCTCAAGTACATCTCAGAGGAAGGAAACACAGTGAGTGTTGGCAACATCTTTGCCTTCTGTACACCAGAAAGAAGGGTAGAGTGGCACTGGAGTGGCCCTTGCAGCTAAGGTAGCATTTGTTCCAAATGTTGGCACAAATATTCTGAGTAGCAAGGCATCTTGCTTCAGTCCTAGAAACAGCCTTAACATTTATCCCTGAGCTGGCAGGATCTCTTCAGTAAGATGTTTTTAACCTGGGTATGCAGAAGTTCCTTCTGGCTTCACCAAAGAGGCTGTTTTTGCTGAGGGCTTCGAAGATCCCAGATTTTTAAACAGGAGAGTTGAAGACAGAGTTAATAATAACCTGAATCCTACCCCAGAGCACACAGGCAGGAGTCTCGGGTTAGTTCATAAGCAGAGCAATGGTAATTTGGAGCATTCAGTGGAACAGAACTGGTCATCACAGAACAGAGGCCAAGGCTGTAAAATCTGACACAATTGAGACCTCCGGCTTACAAGGCTTTAGGTTAAGCATGTGTGCCACTCTTTGCATGCTCTGCACCTAAATCCCACAGCTGCTGCTAGAGCTCATGGAATTCAAAAGCTGGGTTACCAAAGTGCTGAGTTTTTGGGRCAAGTTCTACCATCAGCTTTTAACAGCCTTCAGCTCCGTTACCTGAGTTTATTCTCATGTTTGTTGGTAGAATACAACCCTTCTTGACATAAATAGCAAAATCGATCTTTTTTTTCTTATCRCTAAATATGCCATTTTCATTCTATTTTATTCTACAGTGTAGCTACCTAAAGATTCCTAAACATTTGCTTAAAACATGTTCTCAGACAATAAGAAAGCAATCAAATGTTGCTGTGTGTATGGAGCAGTGCCTATCCCCAGGAGCCAAGTGACATTTACAACTCCTTCCCTTSCAAAGAGTGATTCTTGGGCATTTTCATACTCCAGAAACTTCTCTTAAATATTTTTAGTCTCAGGATTTTGGGAGGGGATTGAAATATTTCATGCCAAGTTTTTCAGAAGGTGTATTGCCAAAAATATCTGTACAAAGAGGAGAAACTACTTAAAAATAAATATTCAGTTCTTTTAACCCAAATTTCAACTGCTACACTCATGGTCTACTTCATTCACAGAATAAAATGCCATGCACAAACACACACACCACTTTGTAATTTTCCTTATACAGACGTTTTTGCAAACATATGGCTGCTGACAGTAAAAATTTAGAAAGAACTCTTACTGAATCTGCTTTTTCTCTACTTGGTTTTCCTTTATACTCACTTTTTTCCTGTTCCAAACTATGACAGGCATTTAGCGTATCTCAGAAAACAAGAATTTCCCAATCTTTCTCACCTCTTAGCGTTCTCATCACCTGCAATTATTCAAAACAATAAAACACTGGCTTTTTTTTCCTCAGGAAGAAAAAGCTACACTAAGCAAAGGATTTGTGGCTGTGATTGATTACAGACTRCAGAAGAACAAGATTATTCTGAAGGAAAAGTCTTACAGATAAACAGATTATAGTTACTTACACTTGTTGACATGGGACTGAAATATTCCRTTTCTCTTTTTGTGACCACTGGGCTCACTTGTGAAAGCTGGGTGAAACTGGGTAGAAACAGATTAGAAACACAAATCAAGTCCGTTTTCCACAGTCCAGAGAGCACAAGCAMAACACTAAAGGAAGAATAAAACGAGATATTAAAATATCTTTCTGTTTTCAGGTTGACCCTTCATTCCCTTATCCCRTTATGCTGGAGTTAACAGGCCTGCTCTACTCCCACAAGGACAATTTAAGCTATTATTAGCAAGAAAGAGTTCTCTTCCTTCCACRCTGTTCATCTGAGGAGGCAGAGGAAAGCGAGCAGAGGCAAAGTCCTGCAGATTGTGTGGCATGGTTTGGTGCAGCCACAGCCCCGGGACCATTCCACAGCCCCTCACTGTGCCCTGGGCAGGTCTCTGACACCCCAAACACCTCTCCCCAGGGCAGGGACAGCCAGAGCCACACACAAGCGCTGTGGGAAGGGAATTTGAGACTGCTGCTCCCAGCAGAATCGTGCCTCGAGTTAATGGAAGGCACCCAGGGAAGGGTTCGGAGCTGACCCAAATCTCTTCCCTGAAGGATAGCTGCTCTTCACTTTCCAGAGTGGGAGTGACATTTCTTTGCTAGAAGAAGCAGCAGCTGTAGTGTGGTTTTTCTAGTTTCAGAGCTTTTCTTATTTTTCTAAGCCTTTCCCCYTTCCCTCTGCAATAAAGTGGTCATTGTATTTACTCATGCTGTGCTGGAATGTTTTCTTATTTACGATGAAATAGAAATGATGCCAAACCCTTCAATGTTAGTTTAGTACCATTTTTCCCACCACTTTTTGTTTGTTTGCTTTAATGCACCTAATTTTTGTTTTCATTCTGYTCTAATTTGTTTGTAGTCATTTTACAGAAAAAACATCTGATGTAGTTTGGACCACAAGTGGCTCACAGATCACAGTCTGAGTAACAAAGATTTATTGATGTCTATACCCTTCTGTTAGAATTTTACCTCCTTTGAATTTTCTCTTAGAGTTGCACTGGACATCGGCACATCTTGAAGAAAAATCAGAGATAAAAGAGCCTCTATTTTGATTTATTTAAACATTTGCTTTCACACATGAAAAAGAGAAAAAATCAGAAAAAAAAGAAATATCCTACTTTATTAATATTGGGGGAAGGTTAAATTTCATCACTTAATTGAAGATGTGAAAAGTTAAACCTTGGAAACCTCTTCATATGCGTTTAGGGGGATAGTCTGTATGCAGTTAACACTGTGCATGTCAGCTGATGSATGTGTGAACTGATCTTGAATGTAGCTAAAACCAACAGATTACAAAATCTAAAGAGATTAGACTCAACYCACAAACAYACATTCCTGATGASCAGGGCTGAAAAAARATATTTAGAAAATAAACTTCACTGMAGAAATATGTATATTGAATGGGCAMCTTCTTTTTAARTTAAATGGCAGGCATCCTTAAGCTGTAATTTTCTGGCATGGCTGAGTTCCCCAGAGTAACAAAACAAACTCCAGGGGTGCATCAAGGAATGCTCAGGAGCTGGCCACCACCAGACAGCAACAAACCTACCACGTCTGGGACATGGGCTAGTGCTGGTGTTGCCCTGAAAGACTAGTTTTTAATAATGACACAGATACGGTTAAGGGGATAAAAAGGGTTTTACTTTGGTATTTGGGATCTCAGGTGCACAACTTAAGGTAGAATGCACATTGGTGCATAGCACAGATACAAGGTTTATAGGTTTTAGGAATTAGCATATCTATCTAGGATAAGAAATTTAACAAATGCAGTAATGTTTCTTTATTTAAATGAATTTCCTCTCGGATGAGGCTAGAGCCTAGTTTACACAAGATGTTTTGGACAGAAGGCTTTACCCAAAGCTGGAGCTTCAGGTTTAAGATAACACAGGGTACACTGACTCTTTTTTTAGGATGTTTGGTCTCTCTGCCCAGCAGAACTTTTAAACTAAGCTGTAATATCAAGCTTTAGGAATTACAAGCATGTGTACTAAGGGGTACAGGCGGATGCATAGAGGGTATAGAAGTGTAAAAAGGAAAAGTAAAACTCATCAGGCATCACTGGAATAGAGACCTGAGGCCCATTTCTCACCAGAGCTGCTGATGCAGAGATAAGGAAACTCGCTTGTCTCCTCAGGGTACTGATAGCTGGAGAAGGTTTCTTCAGATATTTACGTGATATTTTTTGTCACCATGATGCTGATACAGTGAAAAAATAACACCATCATTTTCAGCCTAGGAAGATTTGGGCAGGGGAGACCATGAACTCCTCGGCCTTTCTTTGCCCTCTGCAATAAATTTTGTTGCTTCCATGGCTTTTCCTTTCATTTCTGATGCAGGAACTGCTGCTTTTCTGCAGAAATGTTTGCTTTTCCTCACGCCCTGGTTTTGTGAGGTACTTAGGAATCCTTCCATATTTGAATGCATGAACCTCTCCTATACATCACTTGTAATAAATGCCCCTTTGAGTAGATCTGAAATGTCCCTACCACATTTTTGAAAATCGTCTCTTTGTATAATTCCACTTGCTGAGTCTCATTAACTGTTTCTTTCTTGTCCTTATCTCTAGTTTAAACTTTTCTGGTCTTCACAGCTCTGCAGTGCTCCTGATTGCACCTTTCTCTCAGTTCTTCATTGTTTCTGCTGAAAACCACCAGGCTTTTGTAGCAGACTCACATACTGGGTGAAAATACCCAATTTGGAAGCTTTTAGAAGGCCAAGATTTGTTGAGGGGTAGTCCCACCCTCCTTGTCCTTCCATCACTGATTACTGTTATTACTTCTCTAGGAATTTCATTAATCTAATTTGATAATATTGCCTCCTAAGCCATACACTGATTTTGCTTCTCCTTTGGCTGACCTGGGGTTTTTTTGTGCTATGAGGTAGCTTATATAATTATAAACTGCATTTCTTTCAGCACTTAAATTACTTTCCACTGTGAGATCCAGAGTTTGCTATTGCATGTATTTAGGAGAAAACTGAATGAAACAGGAACATATGCACAAGCTAAGTTTAGAGGTCCCAAAAGAAAATTTTCCTCAGTATTCATTCTATCCTAGAAAACAGTGAGATTGCCCCAGGATGGTGAGAAAGTCTGAGGGCTACTGAGTTTATGTATKAAATGTGAGAAAAAAATAAAAGGGTTATTTATCACATGGGCAAGATGCGATGCTTGTTTTTGTTGTTAGAAAGCACATTATACCCACTCAAAATCTGTTTGCACTGCTAAATGCTTATTAAGAGTCAGAAGTGCAGATGAGAAGTGATTCCAATCTAAAGCAAGACCAGCAAAGAGTTCTCCAGCTTTGTGCTGTACTTTGTTTCAGGCATCTCCAGATCGAGTGTTCAGGGAGAGGAGGCTGGCGTGAATCATGGGCTAACATATTCACAATGCAAACCTCAGAACCACAAATAACTTATTATTTAATAATTGGATTTCTTCGAGTGCTGCTAGCCCCAAAAGGCCAGCTCTTAACTGCTCARCTTTCTCCATTGACTCTAATTAAGGTTTTCCTTGGCTCATGATCCTGGTGAGCTTGGACAACTTTAAAGTTTGGGTTTTTTTAAATCTGCTTTTCTCACCAGGTGGAGTGTTCCTGAAAACCTGAAACTTATGAACTTTCCAGTACATTTTACAAGATACTTCTGTCTACACGTTTGACTGAAGATGGAAGCATTCCACAAATCCCCAAGCAGAAATAATTTTATTAGCCAGTTTGTGCACTGTATACAGGAGAATATGGGATTATTTGTTAAGAAATTTACTGCCAAAAAATTTATGGCAGCAATATAAACTCACAAGTGTCCCKTTCTGCAGAGGGGGAGTTGACTTCAGTAGCAGTATGACTGATGATGTGACAAAGTGTGATAGGGAATGCAGCTGCTGGAGCAGAAATAAAGAGGTCCTAAAAACCAGAGATAGAACAGAGAAATATATTTGAAAGGAAATAATTTTTAGTGCTATAATTATTATTATTATGCTAATTAAAAATCCCTTCAAAAAGCCTGAAGRTTACTTTTTTCTTSTGYRTATTTGTTTAGAACAAATGAAAATATGAAAGTGTTCTTAACTATTGTATTAATTATGTTTACCTCTTTGAAACATATTTTTCCAAACTTTTTAATACTGTAGCTATACTGAATTAATTTGTTTTATTTTTAATTAAAAATCATTCCCCCCTATGCAGTTTTAAGGCATTGCATGCTGCTTTTGAGTTTGAAATTCTTTGTTTGACAGTGTAAGTTTTATCAGTGATTTCTACTATATACATAAGGTAATGCTGAGGAAATTCTGTGCTGACATGTTTCTCCTTTAAATCAGACTGGTTATTTTTGGCTTTTACTTTTTGTCATTTTTAGCTTTTTTTTCCCCAACACCCTCTCTCTCCTTTGCTTCCTCCTGTTTTCTCTTCTCCTACTCCCCAAAGCATTTATTTGAACTTTGTAGCTGGGCTACTCTGTCAAAAACCAGCTGAACCAAAACTCCAGACTAAGGCTGAGTGAATAGTTAATGGATGTTTCTTTTCTTTTTTGATCTAAAAAACCAAACCCCTCTCCCAGAACTTTATCTGAAGTCAAATGAACCTTTCCATTCAGTCTCCAAAAATGCTTCAGTTTGGAGTCTGTTAATTTAATTTTGTTTTTATTGTATTTTTGTATTCACTTTAAGCAACTTTGATCTCAAATCACTGTTTTGAAACAAAACATTCTGTTTTGAAATAAACTGAAATGAAGTACTGTAAAGTAAAAAGGAAATGCCTCCACCTTTTTTGGCCAAAGCTATTTACAATGTTTGGCAAAAAATTGTGAATTGTTTTGAACAGCCTAGAATCAATTTTGTTTGCCAAATAAATAGTTTTCTTGCAAAAATAATCCATATATACTCCACATATATTATGCAAATATAGGGTACCTGTTTTACATGTATGTGTAAGCYTACCTCAGTGTAATTCCCTTCGAGTTCAGTTATCCTAGTCCAACTATCCTTTAAGAGCTGTGCTAAAATAAACTCTCCCAAGTTATGGCTGATAGCACAGAAACACTTCAGTTTAAACTGCTCAGTGCTCTGTCGGGGCCGTGGCTGGATTTGASATACAGCAACAGCCTCCTCTTCACCCAGCACGCTCTAAGGCAGCTCTCCTAATATTTGTACAAAGAAAAATACACCTTATCATATCTTTCAACATTTATATTTCTTCTCAAAGGTAAATTAAGATGYTGCTTTTAGTGCTARTTCTGTTTAATGTTATTCAGATTTYGGTTTCAGCTATTTCACACCTTCCAAATTCATAAACACGCAAACGTTTTGAAGATGTTGTTTAGATTCGTTTTGGCTTCATGGTATCTGGCTCTGTTTTTGTTTGTGCCTTGGTTTCCATGTTTTTGATT
>NW_026623382.1:474503-478295 GCF_030028575.1 Malurus melanocephalus
AAGCAGAAACCTCTTTTGATTTCATTCTATATTGAGGAGAAAAAAAAGATTTTCTGTGAAGTTCAATGAAGAAATTTACCCCACAGTAACAATTACTTGTGATTCAAGTCACCAAAGTTTGAAACAAATAAAGCAAGTACTTGGACTTTCYGCATCAAGAGGTCTTCTCACAGGACACTGGCAGGAGAGGAATCACATTATCTTTTTGTGGGAAATTTCATCTTTGACCTTAAATATTTTTGGGAATATGAGGATCTCATCCAAACTATTGCTGTTACTATCCTTGCTGCTGTGGTTTCATTGCCACTAATTTGAATCCAACCCCTTTTTTGTTGGCAAGAGGAAGYTTAGACCAAAATCTTTAGGCCAGTTTTGCTTGTGACTCACCAAGAAAATACCATAAATAKTCAATATTTGGAATTCAAAGATAGAGAAGATGAAAGCACAGAAAAATGAAATGTCTTTCTAAAAGGCAAAGACTGAGTCAATGGCAGAGCCAAGAAAGACACCTTAGACCTTCATTTTAGTATATAAGTCTAGCCAAGACAATTCAGCCTTCAAAAGAGAAAACTGTATTTTGTAAAACTGATTATTATTTAGAATATTGTGGCTAAAGTATGTCTCTGTCAAATTTTGGAATAGCTTGTAGTTCCTTACCAGGAGAGCCCTGGTTTGAATCACCTCTGGGGACTGATGCATTTCAATCCCAGGGATAAAAAAGTTACAGACTTTGGAAGTTCATGCCAGACATAAGATCACAAAAATGTGAAAGCTGGGTCCTGTTTCCAGTCAGAAAGGCTAGATATGGGAAGTTTTTGCTTGTCTGCTCTTGCAAAAGAGAAGTATGTTTTTATTGGAATCCAGTGGCCCCTTACATTTGGTTTAAACTCTTGCCACTATCTACATGTCAAATGTAAAATACAGTACTTAGATTTCAAGGATTCAATACTCACGAAAGTAGAAAGTCAGAGAGAGGGCTGTGGCTCCCAAACTTTCTTGATACACGTCTCCACTCAGCAATATTCCAGTGGAGGTGCAGACGCCACTGTTATTTCTCTTCACCTCCTCACATGTTGCTCKCTGACCACTGACTGCAAACCACAGGCTAAAGGCTCTTGGCTAAGGTAGGTAATGTTTACACCCTGGTAGAAATTTAATTTCTAAAACAAGATTTATTTCCTTGATACAGACAAAATAAATCCAAAAGAGGGTGGTGGACTGAAATGYAGATTTTTTTTTAGTGAAGCTATAGCTGAGTAACCATTGTCTAAGTTAATCMATTACTATTTGGCAGCTTTAAATCACATGGGATGCTCTCAAACTAAAGCAACCTTTAGAAAATTTTTCATTTTCTAAATGCCAGACATTTAGTTGGAAGCTTCATTCTGCATGAGATGGGCTCAAAGGACACTTCTGACCTGCAGCAAGACATCCTTCCACGGCTTAAGCTAAAATACCATCTCCCAATTTCCACTTTAGTTTCCTTAGATGTCCCTGGGAGAATTCTTTCAGGTTTGTATGTCTACCAAGCAAAAAATATAATTACCCATGGTGGTTTTTTTTTTCATCTTTTTTTAAGTTAAGTACTTTATCAAGTGTTTGCTGATAAGAAGGTTCAGCTGTCCCACAAACAGTGCTGTCTCGGGGGTTCTGTGTGACTTCACTGTCAGCACAAATGGACACTCACAGCAACCTCTACACATGCCCCAGGAGCAGCCCTAGACTTGGACTGCTGCCAAAAAAAGGGGTGAGCAAGGGTGTAAAGAGAAATTTAATGTAATACAGCAGCAGAAATAGGCACAAGRCTCAGAAAATAGAATAAAAAGCAAAAGATAGATGAGTTGCTTTTATTTTTTATGCATTTCTATATCAAAATTCTCACACAATTTTTCTCTAAGTGTAATTTTTTTTAGCTTTACATACAAAAATAAATAAAATTTTCCAAGTTATAACAGATTCACTGGCCTTGGTAGATCTTGAAAACATTATTGTAGTCAGTGAGGAAGAGGGTTTCATCCGGGAAGAGCTTGAGGTCACCCACATGGGACTTTGCAATAACACRTTTTTGTCTATAGGGCATTCTAAACCTGTGATGCTCTTTTTTCCTGGGGCACCCCTCTYCTTTCTTGCACAGATAATTATGGCCAGGCAATTAACACAGAGTTGGCCTTTGCTCTTGGCATTGCTGTAGGCATTGTATTGCTCTGTCTTTTTTAGGAATTCCTTCCTAAAGCACCAGTAACATGGCAGGCTGATCTTCATGTCCTGTGGTTGTGCTGAAGCTGTGAGATGATTGATTTGCTACTGGTCTGAGAAAAGCTGCCTTTTAGGTGTGCATCATCTGATTTTGGCATTGTGAAGATGTTCCCGCAGATGTTTTGTTGGTGTGCTGCAGCCTACTACTCCTCACCTTTGAATCTCAGAAGGTGTCACTAGAATGCCCGAACTGCAAGCATGTTCCAGACAAACCAATATTTCCTCATTGTCCATRGCCCTGGAAAATCTCTGCTTTCTTCACCATCCAGGTACTTTTGCTCTGTGACCTCCTAATTGACCATCACCTTCTGGAAGATGTGTAAATGAAATGAAGCAAAAAACAGTWGTGACATTGCTAGGCAGAAGGTGGATTTGGTTTTGGCAAACCTGAATTTTGTTCATTTTTTCTTCACTTGTGTTTCTCTGTCTCACATGCTGTTTTTAGACCAACCCTGCCATGGGCACTCAGCTTTCTGACACTGAGCAAGAGGAAACATAACTTTGGGGATGATTTCTGTACATGCATTTCTAGTTCTATCCATCTCGAAGCACAATCCTCACCACAGCAGACATGACAGGCAACCATGCTATTAAGGCAGAAAGTGTGCTTGGCTATTAGTTGTGCACTTGGTGGGCTTTCTGCTTTTTTTTCTCTTATTTTCTTTTTTTTTTTTTTTTTTTTTTTTTTTTTTTTTTTTTTTTTTTTTTTTTTTTTTTTTTTAGCAAGAATTGTTTCAGGATTACTTTACATATAAAGCTATTGTCAATATTTTCTATATTCATCAGAAAAATATTTTCCACATGTCTAGAACTGAAGCCATTCATTTTAGGAACTAAAGAGTCACTGGAGTGAAATTTAAGAACATTATCGATGACTTGGGAGATCATTTATAATTAATTTTCAAGGCAGAATTAAAGMGAAATCTCTGTGGAGATATTAATATTTTCATTAGGCATGTTCCCTTGCTACACTGCTGGTTATGATTTTAAGAATTTATTCAGCGGTCTGGAGCTCCAGTACAAGACTATTTGGTCCATTGACACATGCCTTTACAAACTCCACAAACTGCATCTTATCAGCAAAACACCTCAAAGCCTAGTAACTAGCAAAATCTAAATGTAAAAAATCTAAAAATGTAGGTTTAATCTATGTCAGCAATCCGTGAGTATTGCTGAATGTTGGTAGTGGTATAGGAGGGGATTTGGATGTCATGGACAACAAATTATTTCTAAAAATTATGGTAGCTTGATTGTTTTATTTATTTTTGTTTTGTCTTAGCACTGAGGTAGAAACAAGATCTTTTGAACATTTTTACAAAAAAAAAAATTGTGTATTCTTATGTTTTAGCTGAGGGGCTGTGTCTAGCTTAGGGGGTGAGGCACAGAAATTCAAGTATTTGCCCGACCTTGTTGACAGTGTAGTTTTCTGGGTTCCATTCTCTTCATTTAAGAAACTGAAGGTGCTCTTTTCCTTAATTTTGTTTACTTCTTTTTCTTTTTCTTTTTCTTTTTCTTTTTCTTTTTCTTTTTCTTTTT
>NW_026623382.1:478524-489920 GCF_030028575.1 Malurus melanocephalus
AGCCATCACTTCTGACACAGACTCTCTTTGAACACAAAATATTTTTGTAAAAAAAGTTGATTTCTACTAAAAGTATTTTGCCAAAGTTATACTTCATCAAAGCTAGATGATTGATCTTATTTACCATTCTAAAGACATKATGRYCATCTTACAGGGTMTRCTCCAGGCTTTCTCTGATTAGACARTAAATGKTRGGTCATTTTAAGGACTGSACAAATCTTTCTTTAGATTCTCTGATTTCAAATACAGGAATTCTGTAAAGTGAATGAGTCAAAATTTTGCCAATTTGGTGTGTGAGAAGCATGGTTCAATATTTTAGTGCACAACACTTTCCCATCAGCTTGGTTTTGAGCAGAMTATTTAACAGRTGGGTTTTTCATRAGTGAATACYGATGTTTAATTCTGTGTTTAGGGAMTAGAACTACAGTAATATCTATTTTCTGACATGGTATAAAAACCTGCTCCATATTTTTGATCAAAATTGATGGGTGACCTAGAATTAATTTCGTTCCACCCATGCCCAGAGTCAGCCAACTATTAAAATTTTRCAGTCATTTACATGGCCTCATGTCCCTTCATCTGTCTTGAAGTACACACCTCAAATCCTAATTCCTCAAAGGCTTATATGTGTGAATAGTCCCACTGAGGTTAACAGGAGTTGTTTTTTCTGAAGTTAGCAGGTACAGAATTCTTTGCAGACTCACTGCTATAGTTTGTGGTGCACAGGGAATCTAATTTCTCAGTAGTTGGGGTCCAAAGCAAAGATTAATGCAATCTAGACACCTACATTAAAATATTTCTAGGATCTTTGGATGAAGGAATACTATTCCTGTCTGTGTCTTAATGATCTTTTCACAASAGACCTTTGCCACAGCCAGCCCACAGGAACACCTCTGTGTGGTAGATGACCATCTTGGCTGCACCTTGAAGAAAGGGAGAAATGGAACAATCAACAGGGACAGGCAGAGGGGTGGGGTAGTAGTTGAAGAAGCAGTAGAATTTGAAAGAAAAAAAAAATGAGAGAGAAAACAGAATTGTCTAGAAACACTGGGAATAGTATGAACTTTTTTTTGGACATGTCTGAACATAATATTACAGCACATTTCACAGCCAGCCAGTGAATGCATGCTCGAGTTGTAGTCTCTAGGCAGGGATTACTCATTTCATACATCATTTAGAAYTAATTGTAGTGATTCTGCAAAGTCAGTACATACCCTGGACGCAAGATGAGGAGAAAMTGTTTTTGTTTCTAAGTCTTTTGATGTCTCTGTTTTGAAATATTTCATTTTTCCTTAGACAGCACCCAGAGCAGTCGATGGTATCCAATACAACCTCTTCTCTTTTGGAAAATAAAATGTAGTCAAATAAAATTAAATCTTTGATAGTCTCATGACAATACACRCACACATTTCATACTGGAAGGCTAAAGAAGTTCAAGGTTTGTTGGATTCATCAGCCTTAAAGAGGAAGGCAAGCATATCCATTTAAAACATGAATATTCAGAATTCTCAGAAATGCAACWGCCATTTATGTTTGAAGAAGTTTTCATGTTTATGCATGTATCCTCACAGAGAAGTTCTCATGATCTCCTAGATAATGACTAATACTGGATGTTCCCTGGGAAGAAAATARTAACTAAAAGACTCTGCCATGTGTCCTTCTCGGGTGAGCACTAGCATAGCTGTAAGGTCAGGTTTCCTGGGCACTCTGGATAAAACTAAATCTTGTAGTTTGAATAGCATTTATTCTTCAATGGTCTTTGGATGAGGCTAAGACAGGCTTACAGCATGAGCTYGGCAACTGCAGAGAAATTATATTGGACTAAAGTCAGATTTTACTAACTGCTCATGATTTTCAAAATATTTATGAACAATCAAATGCTATTTTCAATAAAAATATCAGTATTATGACTCAGAATAATTGTTTAAGATTTCATAATTACATGTTCATAKTCGTGGTATTTCAGTTAAGAGGAAAAGTCTTTAAAATGTCTCATCAGTGTTTAATTGGGCTAAAATAATCCTGTGCTTTCCWTTTGCCTCTCAACACTTTTCAGACTTTAGGTAATTTTATATCACATTAAACTGTTCATTAAAAAGTCTAACATAATTTTGAAGGATATGATTACAATAATTTTCCAATTGTTTCTGGCATGCTCTGGTATCACAATTAGAAATGTTAACATATGGATTGTCCCTAAAATGTGTTTTCCACTTCATAGTTCATAATTTTTTTAAGGCACTGACCAGAATATTTGGGTAACATTAATTGTATCAATGCCAATGGAACACAGCAGTATAAATCTTTAAAATTTAGAGAAATTATTGTTTAGAGTACACAGAATTTTCTGTTTGAGAGTAGAGTTTGCATCTTTGTTATGCATTTGAGCAGTCCATCAATTAATCTTCTTGTTACTCAAAGAACATAATTCCATCCTTTATTGCAATATTTTGTTCATTAAAACAAAATATGATATGTGGTTTCAGAGCATCTTCTTCTTCTGGGTTTGCRTAAGTAACTTTTGAACCGACATATTACTCTTCTCATGTAAGGAATGGGGAAACTGAATCAATGAGAAATGAAATTACTATTTTAGAGWCACCAATCAGGCTGTGGGCAGAACTAGGACTGAACATCAGGCATTCTTCATTTCATCCCACCAGTGTCATAACACTAGAAAAATTCTGTTCTTCTTTATGCATTCCTGTGGAGCACATGGCTAAAGGGACACCCAGACATAAGTAGGATTTTGTTCACAAATCCTCCCTCCCATTTGTCGAACAAAGCCTAGCTCCTTGTTTTGCCCTGGCCTGTGAGAAGTCAGGCTATACATGCCCAAAGATAGGGAATATCCTCTGTCCTGCACAGAGTTAAGGGACACAGTTTGCCTGCACACTCCTCTAATCACATCTAGAGCTACTCTGCCTTTATCAATACATATCTCAATGAGGCTGGCACTTGGAAAGAGAGGAATGTCAGTGCCTTCACTCTTTACCCTTTGTTCTCTCGTCTGTACCTTTAGATATTCAACAAGAAATGATCTTCTGAGGCTAAATCATTCCCTTTTCTTTGCCATTGTGCTTTTTGAGCTTCAGAAGATGGATGGCATTCAGGAAACCAGCCCTGGCTTCATAATTAGTAGAGATATTTGCATATATACAGATATGTGCAACCTGTCATAAAGTGGGAAGTCTTATAGAAGCTTTAAGGGTAATTTGGAGGGAAGGAGGGATCCTTTCTTCCTGCATCTGAAGTGAAGGGATGGTGATAGGTGTGAGTTGTTGATAGATTTTGAGAAGACTGCTGTGCTTGCAGGTAATGTTGAACTATTTGTGCATAGCACAGGGACATTGGAGATTTCCAGTGATCATAACTCAGCCMAGCCCAGCATCTTGTAATTTGAGCACTAGAAAAAGGCAGGCCCCAGCCTCAGGCTCAGCTCCCAGGTTTCAAAGACCAGTTGTAAGCTACTGAAATTAGGGAATACTTAAAAATTGACCATATCCTTCCAAGGTCCATTTATTACTGATCCAGCTATGACTCTCCTGCTTTTAATGCAATCTCAGTGTGTAGTSTGAGGTACTAACTTATGGACAGTAATTCACGTGTTTCCACTCTCCCTGCCCATGTTATGGAAGATGCAAAACTCCTTTCTTTGGTGTGGCTACCTTATTTCCATTGTGATTGCAATAGCATTTATTTCTGTTGGCTTTTTGACATTAACTTCTCTTAGGCTTTCAGACTTCAACATCTTTTTCTATTATTCTGAGGGAGAGGGAGATCTAAAAATGTTGCTGTTTGTGTGTATGACAGTATATTTGTGCAGGGGGCATGAGTTAAGGTTGCAGTTAGTTAACAAGGAAAATGTTTAATGTAACGATTTTGTACTAAGTTGTGGCTGTGCATTGYACTTATGGATTAACACTGCATATCCTTCTCATGCTTTACCCTTCTATATGTGATAACTGCTGGATGGGCTGGATAAAAATGCTAAATATGCTTTTCATGATTCCTAAAGTAGCTGTTATYCATAAAGATATACACCTCAGCCCCAAGCTCTTAGGAACTGTGAGCAGATCCTGGTGCATATGCTTTCTCTCCTCTTACATGCTTTACTAATTAATTTTGGCTGCAATTAAACTAAAGCAAACTAAACTAAATGGACCTGTAGCCTGATCAGAAATTGTTGGTCTTATATTTACATGTTAAAAGAGCTTGAAGTTGCTGTTTAAAGGATACAAAAAAGKGTAAGAATTATGTAAATTGCTCAACTATAAGCTCCCAAACAGCCCCATTAATATATCTGTGAACTGCTCACACAGACACATTGTGGAAATTAAAAGAAAGTGTTATCCAATATAGAAGTAATTAATTATAAATTATTCACGWATACTAAGTATGCATTTTCTACCTAGAGTACAGCAAATCCTTCAAAACAAAGGATACACTAAAGAGCAATGACATTTCTTTTTTATTCTTCCATGTTTCCTGGAGGCTATGAAATCTGTCTTGTTTGTCAATAATTTTAATAATTTTAATTCATTGTACAATGAATAGGAAAAATAAATTAAGGAAAGTGGAAAAATACTAGTTATAATTTGCTTAATGTCATATATTTTCTAATAGAAGATCACCAGAATACTGAAGAATGTAGAGATAACACTGATTTCATTTTATCAAGGCGAAATCCTCTTCCAAGACCACACAACAAGTTAATGGCAGATCTGAGAGGGAATCTGTGTTTTTTGGCTCCTAGCAGTGTTGGGACTGAGGTGTGTGACTTCCCTTTACCCTAAGAGTGGCAGGACATCRCTGTCCCAGCCACAAAGAGCTATTGCATCTTCTCTACAGGATTCCAGTCTATTTTTCTCACCTTTGGCACCACAGYAACAAACAGATTTGTTAAACTGAACACAGCAAAGTTCAAGAGCGACCAGAGTTACTGGCAGGAGATCATAATGTAAGCATCTGATTTATAAATAGCTGAGAAAGTTTATCTCTTTGGATTTACAAAAACATGCTGTCATGAAAACAGATTGCTGCTATTGTAAATACAATGGAGTACAACATACATGAAAAAAAAGCTGAATTTGTCTTGTGATTATCTATCTGCTTGCAGTCTCCCTTCTCCAAATCCTTTGCATCTGAACAGCACCCAGGATTTATAAAACAAAATAGCTAAAGGTCCTGAGAACAATTGTGCAGTGATATACCGTAGGCTTTCACTAGACCCAGTGGAGTAACAAATATCTCTGTAGTGTGCTTTAGTGGCATGAACCCTTTGGTATCTATTTTCCTTCTCCTCTGGCTGTTGGGTGCAATTAGTTCATCCAAAATGTCATGCCAAAAGGCCCTGTTTAATAGCTTGCTTCAGATAATCTTATATTGTTCTGTCTTTGAAATTTCTCCTTCACTCATGGAGCATAGAGTAACAGAGATCATATTATTCTTTGTCATCTGATAAGTCTCAGAATCTGTGCATAAGGATTTTTAAGTCATAAACACAATTCTATCTAAAGAAATGAAAATTCAAAGCAGTCTTTTATTTTTCCTGTGCACAAAAGTTGCAACTTATTTTGGGAGTTATTTGCGCAACATAACAGGGAGATTGTTTTCCCAATATCCAACACTTCAGCTTAATCTAATGGGACAAGTAGGACTTAGAAATTTAACTTCCAGTAACCTTTTCATTTCCATAATGATGGGGCCAGATAAGATTCACCAGATAAAACCTAGAAACAAGCAAACAAAAATATAAAATTCAAATTTTTACTCCAGACAAAAAAAAATGCAGACAAAATGAGGTTGTGAAAAAATTCAAAACAATAAATGACACAGAAGAGAACACTGGTCCTTTATCAGGCTCTCCTTGTTCTGCTTCATTTCCTTTCCTGAAAATTTGCCGTCCTAAATTATGATCTATTCTGGCTGATACATAAGATAAGAACTTCATGCCATATTTTGAAAACCAGACTTCTTATTCTTTCAGGAGGACTTGGGAAAAATGACTAATGTCTTCTTTCTTTGATCACAGCCATGGCCAGGAAAAAGACAAGACCAGAAGGTTTGTTCTTCCTCTTGAGCCTGAGGCAACAGCAAATACTTCTGCTTTGCTAGTAACAGATATTCTGATTGGAGACTGATTTTAGGACTTCATGCCTTTTTTTGCTAGTTTATCCACTGATTAAAGAGTTTTTGAATGTGGTTTTAGTCTCTTTTGTTATCTAACAGGTACTGGCTAGAATTCAAAAGAAAGAAAAAAAAAAGACAGAAATTGCTGAAAGCCTTTGGCCAAAATTAGAGTTTAATCAAAACCAGAATTCCTTCTGAGTCCTCCACTGCTGATTCATACAGKAGTAAAGGATACTGCCTTCAATTAACAGCAATCATCATTTATATCAGGCAATTTACAATTGACTTAACTCACTAAAAGTAATGAATTACAGCATGAACTTCACAACAGGAGAAATAAATCATGCAAAAAATACAACTGAAGTCAAAGCCTCTGCTTCAATGATGCCAATGCCAAAGACCCAACTGTGTGAGGAGGAGACATGCACTGCACAGAGCTGTTCATGGTCTCTGTGAAATACTTTTCTCAATGAGCAGAGCATGACAATGTCRAAGGGGATCTCTTTTCACAACCACAGCACCTTGTGTGGTTCTGCTTGACATTGCCCAACATCRTCTTAGGAAAGGAAATTGCCTGAACTTTTTTGAGTCTGTTGATTGAGCTGTTTATTTCCTAAATATTATCAGATTTTGAAAGATTTGTTTTGGCAAATAATGACTTTTCCTGTTTTCCTGCTGAGTAAAGTTACACTGGCTCAAATTACTTGTCAAAGATTTATTTTTCTCTAGATGTTAACTATCAATTCCTTTTTTCTTTTTCCTTTCACTGTGCATTCAACAAAATCAGCTGACACTGGAATTTTGCACCAGTCCTGCATACTACARTATCATGTTTCTAATTTATTTTCAAAACTCCTTTGAGTAGGCCTTTTTGAAGAATAGAGGCAGTCTTCTTTGGAATCAGTTCCCTGCTACAAGGATCCTGGCACACAGCACTAAATCCCCTTTCCTGGAGTACGCCCACCCAAAATCTTGATWCAGCCTTCATCTGCTCTGCTGTCTGCCTCTTTCCATCCCTTTCCAACAGCATATACCTTCCAGGAACAAGGCCTGCAAAAGGGTATTTCGTATGGATTAGACAGGATGTAACACCAGCAGCTTCACTTTTGATCATTTTTATGCTCAGTTGAATTTGAAAGAACATGGAGAACACCAGATTTTCAGGACACATGCAAGACTTTGCTTTCTCATAAATTTGAGCTATGAACTCTTTACACTGCCTGGTAGAATGCAAAGAACCTYGGAAGTGGTATAAAGACAGTGCCAGTTCTGGGAGGCTGCCCTGTCCTGGCAATTTTATTGCACAGAAGCCTTGATGGAGAAAGCTACAGCTCCTTGTAGTGCCCTCGGGAGTAGCTGGGATGGATGGAGCCTTGAAGCTTTCCACTCTGCACTCAGCATGATCTGCAGAGATGCTTTAAGGATATTTAAGGGTATTAGCCCTCCTYGCCAAGCAACCCTGATGCACATCACCAGCTGGATGCAAATAGATGAGCTTGGTGGATGCATTTCAGAAATCCCTCCTAAAACTAGCCCTTCAAAACCAAAATGTTTTGCTTAASAGTGAATGTGTTTCCTCTTACAGTTTATAGTCCTTACTCTGCCTCACTAGGAAATTATTCCAGTCTTAACTCAGCATCTGTTAGTTTGGCATTTATGTTTCAGGGAATATTAAGAGTGAAAATCTGGTCACAAGATTTAAGAAGTTCAAAACACAAGTGTTTTAACAGGGTAAAATGCAGTGTTTATCAGCCTTAAACAGGGCTAGAATCCCTGAAGAGACTTGTAAGATACTTATGAAATATTTTCATACCTAAGTATCCACATGCCTATTAAGCTTACTAAGTGAGTTACAACTAGGTTGTAGCTAAGTGCAATTGCATGAACATTATCCAAAAGCCTTGGGCTGTGCTGGTGGTGATGATAAGTGAGTGAACAAATCACAGGCCTATATTAGTACCTGGAGAAAGCACTTTTGAACAGGGAAGGGGTTGCTGTAGATGATGGCAAGCCAGGTTGTGTGGGAACAGCTGGGCATGCAATGATAGACTAAACTGAGGAGGCCAACAGCACAGAGAAAGTGGATTATTTTACTGAGTAGATTATTTTACTGAGTAGATTATTTTGCTGAGTCACCTCAGCAGTTAAAGGATAATCAGAGAAAAAACTCCATCAGCCACAACACCTCTTTGTCACGGCCAAATGGGGCTGCAGCTAATTCTCTCCCATCATGCTATCAAGAGGATGGCAGTCATGATGACCATTGTAATAATTCAAACACCTTTCAMCTCAGTGAGACCTAAGAGTGAGGAATTAGTTTGTTTTTTGCTTTGGTTGGTTTCATCATGTAATATCATCTTGTTTGAACTGCACATTTTCCCCAAGGGACACATTGAATCAATCCTCATAATCGTGGTGTGTTTCTTCTTAGGAGTTTTTCAACACTTTTGTCAAGCTAAGAACTGTTAGTGCTAAGGAGTTTGCTATCCTTTCCATGAAGTACTGGAAGTACATGCTCATTTCTAAGACTCTGGGAAAACAGGAACTCAGAAGCAAACTTCTCAGCTGCTACAAGCTATTTAACTCACTAAGAGATTTTGATCCTAATTTTTTACYTCCAATTTTTAACGAAGTGATCAAAATGTTCATCCTCATTAGTTCCTAAACCATTAGTGCTAGATAAGATGACATGAAACTTGAGTTTTCTTTTCTTATAATTATTAGCCACTTTTAGTCTGTGTAACTGTATAAATATCCAGAGGATGGATTCTGTAACTGCATCTTATGTCCAGTGATGAGAGTAAAGCAAGAAACACTCTTCCAAAGTCCAGGCTGTTGTACTAAAAAAAAAAAAAGGAGAACAGATGGGAAATGAAAAACAGCATAACAGACATCTTTTTCCCAGGASAATGAAGCTAAATTTCCCCTGTAACAGGAAAAGAAACAACAGAGAATGTATTTACATGAAGAGACAACAAAAAAATTGCAATYAACATTTGTTCATGTTGAGCACTCGAGTAAACTATGAACACATCCACTACCACAAATAAGGCACCAGCTCCTAGTTTTGTTGGGTTTGATGTACTGTACTTTCTATGACCACTGCCATTGTCCAATGCTATCCAGACCACACATTGAATGGGGAGCAGTTCATTAATCTGATGAGATTAGTCAGCATGTTCMATGGACATTGTGTATGGTCAGCATGCCACTCCTCTCCCTACAGCTCAGCCTGTCCTCTGGAAAGGCAGTTCCTGATTCCCAAGCTATAATCTCATTAGAACTTTATGTTTCTAACCAAATAAATAGAAGTAAAGACTGATTGTGTGGTCAAAGCACTGWAGCTCAACCCATGAGCCAAAAGTTTTGATTATTAATTTACCTCAGTGGAACTGTATTGATACACATCAATTAGAAGGAGGTCATGGAAAGTTTTGTGACTTAAGGTCTTCATTCCATTACACCAGAGCTGGCCCAAGTGCTAGCAGCAGTGGAACATTGCCTCGGCTAGTTTGGTGCAAGAAAAGCCAGGTCTGATAACAAAGGGACACGAAGTTCTGTTCAAGTACTCCAGCAAGGTCRTTAAAATTGAACTTCTGTGTTTTGGTACAACACTGCAGTGAAGTATTCAGCCCAATACTCTACTAGTGCAGGGAGAGTGCAAACTCAACTTAAAGCTGTCTTTACTGCAGCTGCAATGGCACTGCGCACTCCTGAACTACAGCCAATGATCTGGCCCTCRAACCAGTACTGATAYGTTGTATGCCTCAGTCTCAAAAAWAGACCTGAGCATTGTTCTTGAGCTRTATATTGACTTTGTGGTGARTCCCCCTTTTTTYACCCTTCCAGGATTGTGATAGGACTGCCAAACTCAGTTATATTTGTAGTCTGTTCAGGACTGGGTTTTATGTCATCAAAGTCAAATAGCTTTTACATATGGCTGCTGCATGATGGAATTGGGGGCAAATAACCAAAGAAAATGAATGAAGATCAGAAAAATGAGTWAATTTCTTYTCTAAAGAATACATATTGCAGTATATCTTGGACTGGATCCTTATCCATGGCTCATCCTTTTACACCAGTCTAGCAAGACAAAACAATCCTTAYGCAGTTTAAATGCCAGTGCAGTTGTATTTATCTTCAGCCAGGGACYCGGTTATGTTTTAAACTGAGCTGAAAAACTGAACCAAAACTTTTAACTGTATCACTTCTTTAACTGACCCATGYTCTTCTAAATTTGTGTTACCTGTTCCAGTATAATCCCATTGTAAAAGGAGGGAATATTTGCACAAACCAAATCTTTCTGTTGATGAGTTAAAATAAAAATTCAAAATAGTTTCCTTATACTTGCCTTTGATATGGGCATTCTCACCAGCGCATAATGTTTCTGCAATAATTACTTAAAATAGGAAGCAGTTAAATGAATGTAATCCACCTCTTCCAGTTAACATTACACCATTTCATTTATTAAATAGACCAAGTTTGCTGTGTTTATTCACCATTACTGCATGGAAGTTACGGTTTTAACATTTACACATTTCAGAGTATTACTTTTTAATGTTTAAATTTGTCAGGTGATTTTGACCAGACCAAAATACTAAATCCTGTAACAGCTACAGATTTGCATTTTCTGGATRGTGAAAAGAAGTGTTAAAGAGAGCAGGTACTCAGTGGTAAAGACTACYGATGTTGCACTCTAACTTTTTATTAGAATTACGTAATAAACCTCTTCAAAAAAATGTGTATTTCCATTACTTAAATCTAACCTGAGGCAAACCATGACCTGCATTTAACAGTACAATGGTCTCTGAAGGAATAGTAAGAAAAGCCTATTAGTCGCCAGTACATTCTGCATTTGACATTCCTTCTAGAAGAATCTGTGTGCCCTCCATCACTTCCTCTAGTCCTGTTCTGAAGCAAAACTAGTAGGATTTCTGAAAAAAAAATCCTTTCAACACAATATAAGTTAATGGCCATACAAAGGGACTGTACAGCTTTTCTTGCAGGTATAGCTGAAAAAAATCTGCACTGCAGCTAGCAGATGGCAAAGTCAGTCAGAGAGAGACTTATCACATCCTCAGAGTGCACTCTTGGTCCCAAAGGAGTGAAGATTTGAACATGAAAGCACAGATAACTTTGCTACACCGAGTATGTTCCATGGATTTCTTTTTCCTTCCTTCCTTCCTTCCTTCCTTCCTTCCTTCCTTCCTTCCTTCCTTCCTTCCTTCCTTCCTTCCTTCCTTCCTTCCTTCCTTCCTTCCTTC
>NW_026623382.1:491345-493197 GCF_030028575.1 Malurus melanocephalus
TCTCTCTTTCTTTCTCTCTTTCCCCTCTGCACCCTCTGATCCTCTCAGGAGAATAGTGGGGAGTCTGCCAAAGCAATAATATCAAATACGTGGCAACTTGCACCACTCGTCTCACCACTGCCTGAGATGCTGCTGACAAGCACTTGCACCAAGTTAAAGTTAGAAGTATTATACACTATCATTCAAATTGTTTAGACTTTTTCTTTTGATTCATGCYGTTGCTGTATTTTGTACATCCTCCTGACCACTCTTAGCAGCTGTAACAACACTTGTGGTATTACCAGTAATTTGCAACTTATCAAACATGATTGAACCTTGTTCTTTTGTGTAAACGAAACAGAACTCTCTGGTTAGCTTTCTTTATACTTTGGAAATAGTGCAAAGGAAACCAAGTCTATATTTGCATGCCAGACAATGAAACATAACACACAGTGTATACATGCCTTTGACACTGTAATTACTAGCTGTTGTTTAGATTCCATGTATGGTCACTGGCTTTGGCTGTGTTGGAATCAGCTGTATCAACATTTAATCAAAGTCTTATAGATTTTGGTTGTATATTTTTCTAATGTCAAAATGGAAATGCTGAGACTAAAAAATAAGTTCTTTGGTMAGAGAATGCATGCCCACTGCACTGCAAAAATAATGAACCTTTGTGGCATAATGAACAAAGCCATTGATGATTTTGTAAGTAACGAAGTACAACAGAAAAGGCAATTTTAAATTTGGTTTACTTTTTCAGGATTTCAGCAACTTTTGATGAATGTTTCTGGAATTTGAACTTGAAACTGTGTTAATGTTTCCTTGTTTATCAGACAGTTAGGATTAACTTGAGTAAATCTTTTTAGAAATGAATCCTGCTGGAGACTATTCAACATCTGCCATACCCTGGTCTCTGAAAAAACGTGCTTCGTTATGCACACTCGTGTCCACTAACTCAAATCACCACACGGAGTCTCAATAAATGACACAGATTATGAATTTAAGCTCAAAAAAATGTTGTCTATGCTGCAGAGTACCCACGGACAACACAGCTGAGACCTGWGAGCCCAGCACACAGTTGTGAAGCCCCAAAGAGTATCACCTGCATGGTCCATGAAGTTTTTTACCTTGCTCAGTAAGGTGGAAGAACTTGTTATGCACTAAGAAGAGTTCTAGGGAAAATAAAATAAAAGAGAGTTTGCATTTTGATAGCCTTATGGTCCAACTCATGTTAGAAAAAGGTTGAATAAAAGACAGAATTCAATTTCTTGCCCAACACCACCCAGTTAAATTCACTGTTCCACTGAAATACTCTTCCTGTTGTAAACAATCACCTTCAGGATCCTCTCTGATTTTTATGTAGAACAGTTGTTTTTTAAGTGGGTTTTTTTTGTTTGGTTTTTTGTTTTTTGTTTTTTGGTTTTTTTTATTGATTATATCTGTAAGGCTGGGGACCCAGTGGGATTTGCGCATCTTAAGATCATGATGGGAACAAGGATTATTTTTCTTAAACTAATTCTTACATAATTGAAGTCCAAATTAGCAGAGATAATGTCTTTCTGAATGTTTCAATACATCCCAACCCACCACAGRAAAAATGGGAAATCTTGTGGCTGTTAGCCATTGCACAAGTCCTTTAGTACTCCCAAGGAAAGAAGAGTAATGAGACAGCACAGATGAAAAAGCAAGCTGAAAAATATTTAATGAAAAAATAAGGCTAATGGTAGAAATAAAATAATGAGCAAATACAAAGTGTTCCAGACCTTCAGGCCATATATATGAGTAAACTTTTTATTGCTCACAGGAAAAGTGATAAAATCTTAACCTGCCTTTCCCCTTGAATATATAACTAGAAAAAAATATTAGTCAT
>NW_026623382.1:493371-525259 GCF_030028575.1 Malurus melanocephalus
GAAGGAAGGAAGGAAGGAAGGAAGGAAGGAAGGAAGGAAGGAAGGAAGGAAGGAAGGAAGGAAGGAAGGAAGGAAGGAAGGAAGGAAGGAAGGAACTCTCTTTACCTGTGTTTCTCCAGTTAATTATGGTTCTATGTTAATTAACAGTCGCTACGTTATAATAGACTACAAATGGAAGTTGGAGACAGACTTTTATTTCTAGGAAGCCTTAAGAATGACAGATTCCCTTTTGTATTTCTTGTATTCATATTCACTTAGATMAAAMAAAAAGKTAAGTCTTAATAATGCCATTCATAYGAAAAAGAGTGAATTTTCCAGAGTAGTTAATAGTATTGCTGTTAAAAACACTAATATTCATGATTATAGCACTATGATACTAGGTGGCCAGAGAAGCTGACAATACAGGAGCATTAGAGAGGAAATGAACAATGTAGAAATTGATTAAATTATGTCAGTTTCATAGCAGCTATAAATTTATTCGAAATGAATTTAGGAAAATTTCTTCAGTTACCAGGGTTTCTTTTGAATGTAATTTGTCTCAAGAATCATATCCAAATCCTTGAAGAACTTAAATTCATTTTTCTGTGTGGAGCTTTTCRATATCTCTTGAGTTGAGATGAACATACAGGTAGGGCTGTGGCTTCTGTTGAGTGAGATGAATTTCTGTGACAAAGTAGGATATGAAAGTTGTCTGCCACAAGAAATTAAAAGGTCTACAGGTAGCGAGCAGAAATTTAATGAGTATGAAAACACCTCATTATGTTTAAAGAAACAGAGTAACATTATCAGTGTAATAATGGTAGTAAACCAGTTCATAAATGACTAAACAATAACAAGAAAGACAACTCTTCTTGAAGAATGGTGTTAAATTCCAAAACAACGTTTACCTAATAGCCTTAGAGAGATATCTCTAGCCTCTGGAGCTGAATTTGATGTAGCTGATATTAGCACAGTAMTTCTGGATTCAAATCATCATGACTGAGAGCAGCATTTGGCCTGATAGCATGTATAGGGAACACAAGAAAAAGTAAAAAGTTTAAATAAACAACCAAGAACACTTCTAAGACATTTCCTTGTGGATAGATTTAATTATACAAAACCAGCTGGGGGTAAAAGGAATCTCAATAAAACAAAACATTTTTTCTTGGCTGAAACATTTTCATGTTTGAACGTGGTCAGCTACTCCAACAGGTTTTTATTATTAGGGGAGTAACATAAGTAACAGCTGCTGCTATTGTTACTTAGAAAACTATTTCCATCATCAACCCCAAATTTCCCATGAAAATTTGCTAGAATTTTTTTTTTCTGTAGTGTTCCACTCTGGCTTTCTTAAAGTCTGGATGCAAATTATTTGGATATTACTGTAAATGAGAAAGCTGCACTAGAAAAGCACTGCAGTATTTTCCCCCTCCAGACTGACCAGCCACTGAATGTCTGTAGATTCTATTTTCAGTTGGAATTACTCCTCACTACAGTCATTGCACAGCTGTGTTCCAGATAAAGATTTTTGATTAAGCAAATTTYAAATATTCAAATATTTGAAATTTTAATAGATGGTATGAAAGAAAAGACATTTCTCCCTGACCATTAAGTGGCAAGTGAAAAACCAATTAGAGAAAATGCAAAGCCTTTAGCTTGAGTCTTAAATGTTCCACTCAGAAATTTTAAGACATCTGTGAGTTTAACAAAGAACAAGTTAACTTTTACAAAAATTYGAAACTGTTATACACCACTGAGTGAAGTTCTGGGGAGAAAAGACCATCATTTCCCAGCTTTGATATTTCTCTCTCCAAAGCAAAGGATTCCTGAATTGAATRCATAATACAAGAAATCCTGAGGTCCTCATTTTTCTACATATTTTTTTCTTCTGATTGTTCTTAGCTACTTTCTCATCAYAGTGCTTAAACAGCTTAAATGGCTGAAGTTGAAAAACTGAATTGCAAGGTGTTTGTTAATGGCCAAACTCATTCCCAAAACGTGTTTTCTTGGAGAAAATGAAATATTGAATGAAAGGCAAGACTGAGGACTGAGAGAGTAGCACAATTTTGGGGAGTTCCTCACATACTGAAAGGCAGGACAAGATCATGGCTGCATTGTTGCAGGAGAATCACCCACCCACAGAACCCCCACATTTTGTCTGAGAAAAAGATGTGCCAAAAATGGATTGAAAGAAGCAACTGCCTGGAGCAACTCTGCAACCAGACTGAGAAAATTGCACCAACACTGCTCCTATTTCCATGTGTGCCCAATACCCTGCCCAGCTTCTCCTTTTGGACAGCAGTTACCTGAAATGGACTGTATCACACAGGGGCACCAAAGTGTTTATGGCCATGGCAACCTTCCCGGTGCTCCCAGCTGGCAGATGTATTTGGAAATATTTCAAAACATTTTTGAAATATTTTGAGATCTTAAGGATGCTGTAAAATGCTACTTCTGCTGTGAAAGCCTCTGGATTACAGCAGCCTGTACCAAGGAACAGGAACTCCAGATGGTGTCTGGGCAATTGGTTCCAGATTGCAGGACTCGCACTTTTGTCTCTGGAAGAGAATCAGTGCGGTGTTTCAGTCCAAAGAGGCTTCAAAGATTGAGCTTCAAAATAAAATAAGACAATTACTTGCAAAGTAATGCACTCAAGCCCTCAAAAGGGAAGGAATAACCTGATTACAGTTAACATAATTTGATAGTCGTATACCTGATTTTGACTTAAATTGCAAAGAGTAACTTGCTGCTAGAAATTGTACCCTGAGTCTTTTAGACACCTGTATCAYATTTAGGGCTAAAAGAGACAGATTCCATGAGTGTCATTGAAATGAGTAAAGGCAAWAAACCTTCTGCTTAGGCAGCATGTTCTAGCTCAGACAGAGGAAGGACAAATAGTAAAAATACATTGGTTTAGAAAAGAATTTAAACAGGTTTTAAACAATAATTTTTAATGCACTCTTTAAACTTTATTTAAGCTTCAACTTTTTGCTAAGGATATGCTTTACTAATTAATATATTTGTATTCTCACTTGTAGATATACAGCACCTTGTATCAGAAAGTACCAAATTTCGATGAGTTCCTGTTGTGAAAAATTAGAAGTATAGACAACATGTTATTAATTTACCTTATTACACAGCAGAAACATCTATGAACCTTTTAATGAAACAAAGTAAATAAAACATATCTATCATTAGCTAATCACCTCCAAAGTATATTATAATAGAAATGAAAAATAAAAGACACAAGGTAAATCTTTTGTCCTCCCCAAAAGGCTTGACTGTTCTGTGTTTTACATGTTTGGCAACTGAGTATTTAGGTACATAAAATAAGAATATAAAGCTTGATTATTCAAGATGCTGGCAAGAAAAAGATCCTGGAAAAAGTAATTAAGCACATACTTGATGGACATGCTTGAAGTAAACCTGGAGACTTACTTTTAAACAGTTTTGGCTAYGTTTTTCAACAGTTCAAGCCAAATTATTCAACACTTTGTTTGATCCAGGTTTTACTGAACAAAACTACATCACACAGTTTTTTTTTTTTTATTTTATTTTGAATTGTCGCTGCTTTTTTCCCCCCTTAGCATTTGCATTCAAACACCTCTCTGGAATGTACACAATTTAATTCCCCCAGAAAAAAAATATAGCTGTTGGTAGGAGGCCTTGTYCTCAAGGGAAGTGTTCAGTTGTCATTTAACTGTAGCCAAATTCATACTGGGCTTTGAGCATTGGAAAAGTAACTTATTGGTCTGGATATTGTGTTCCACAGGGAAACAAGGGAATGMAGTGTGAGGGTAAGCCACCCATTTTACTAAGCTCTTGGTGTACTGAATTTTGAAATGTCTAAAGCTTTTTCAGTGTGGCTGAGTTTCAATATATTGAGCAGCTCTAGCAAAAAAAAAAAAAAAAAAGGACTGAAAAGTACTGCTGGGTGTATGAAGGTTCTCAGATCAAACTCATGTTCATTAAAAAGGGACAAAGTATTCTGATTTTATCATAGAAAGGGATGAAGATTTTTATCCCAAGTGTCGCTTAGGCTGAAGAAACACCAGAGTTACGATTCCAATTAAAATGCCCCCCACAGCAGAAATATGTTGGGTGATGAAAATCACACCACAAAGTGTTTCAATCTTTCTGCTGCCCACATTCATCTTCACTCATTCATGCTTCTTCTAAGTGATGAATTGATGATTCAGACAGGACACAAAAGAAGTCTAGACTAAGGTATGTGAACACTACTGTCTCTCCAGCTTATGTGGGTTCAACAGYTTGCCCTAAATAGGTATGGCCTAAAAGCTGTGCACAAATAGCTACTGTAGATTATTGTTTTAAGCTCTGCAGTACATTTTTTTATTCTAGATGGATATTTGAAATCTAGGAATGCAATATGTATACCCTTGCTGCCAGCAAAGTCAGCTGAATGTCTACGGCATTTGCTAATAATCAAAGGACTTCGGAAGTAGCTTCTGTAAAACTAAAGAGAAGAGGGTGTAGCATCTCTGTTTAAGATGTTTCCCATGTTTCCCATCTCTACCTTTTATTCCAGTGTGTTAAGAGGTGAAGGCCAAAGGTTCCTAGAAAATTAAATGTTAAATTTGTGCATAGTGATTGGTTAAAACTGGCTGAAATCTGGTCAAAAATACATTGCATCTATCAGTACTGGAAAGAGATGGTTAAAGGCCTTATTTCTTGCCCTCAAATAAATCAAGAGTTGTTCAAATAATACCTTTTGAGCTGCAGTAATCACAGCTGGTATAAATATGAAAATAACCTGTTCCTCAGAATGAAAAAGAAAAGTGAATGTAGAGCGTCTGGCTTAATCATTGAGTCTGGTATGGAAAATGATAYTATCAGTGCCAAGGATCATAGAAAAGTGTGTTTCTCTGAAAGATTTGTGAATGATCCATTGAAAGATCTGGCTCTGTAGGGATGGTAAAAGAGCTGTGCATCAGATATTCATCGCTCTGTATGAAGAATTTGTTGGACCTCCACCTGGCTGAATGGTAGAACAGCTCAGTGGTGTGAATGCAATCCGTAAAACAGTAAAYTGTTTTTCTGTTTAGTCTGGGTTTATTACTTTTTTCTTTTTATCTTCTCTTTTTTGTTTGTTTCTCTCTGCCCCCTTTTTCCATTGAATTCAGCTAAGATTCAGAAATGTGACAAAATTGAATAGTTTTTTTTGGTTTAATAAACAACTTTGCTGGTCTGGCAGTTCTTCCCAGACTTTTCCCCTTCCACTGTTTTTGTTTCTGTCTTTCAGCAAATCGAACAGTTGACATGAAAGGCCATCAATCACAGCTATTCCTTGAGAAGTATAAAATATGTACATTCCAAGCCTCTTGAACAGCACTAAGCAGCTGTGGTTAACATTCAAACTACAAATATGTTAAATATATTTTGAATTTTGCAACATTTACCATTCCAGTTGTTAAATGAACTTTGCAGGTGTTCAAATACACTGCTAATCCTGGGGTTTTTACTAAGACTCTTAGCAATATTAAACTGAAACCCTGAAAGCAAGGCACTCTAAATAACCTAAAAATAGTGTCAATAAGTGAGTTATGTTACAACTGGAATATTTACAGAAGAGGAAAAAATAAAATTGCTTTAAAAAAATCTCAGCATGATTTTAAGTGTAGTACCAGATTCAACCACTTTATGGATTTTCCTGTTTCCCTTATATKTAAACACATTTCCTAAAGAAATATAAATCCCTAAGCATTTTTTCTCATCACAGTGTTTAGTTATTGAAGCTCTTTTTGTTAATGATAATAGCTAATATTTTCATAGTCACAAGCCATATGCAATGCAAAAATAAGAGGGAAAAATGTTGGTACYTGGAAGATAAATGCCAGGGTTTCATTCATCTTAGGAATATGTCATGGAGTTATTGTCAAATTAAAATCACTCCAATTACATAGCCTTTTCCTTATAATTTACCTTTGTAGACTCTCACCCTGAAGAAAGGAGATCCATAAACAGCAACAAAGAATACCTGAACTGAATCATGTGCTTATTTGAATAAGGATAATTAATTTAGTAAACTGGGACTCCTGATTAACCCATAAACTCTGAGGGGATAGTTTAATAATTTTTAAATGTAATAATTTCTGGTAGAAAGCTTACAGGACCAGCATCCTAATGAATACAGAAAATAAATACACATTGGCAGGCATGGCTTTATGGTGGAGGACATAAAAAATGGAAGGTGCCTGCTGTTATTCCCCAAGGTGCTGCAAACTCTGCAGTGCAAGCACTGGCCAGGGAGCTGAGGTCTTCAGGATAATTTTTCTTCTCCCACGGAAGTCCCTTTGTTCTGTTTGCTCTGGCCTGTGCTGCAGGCTCTGTCTGTGCCCTTGGAGGAGAAATGGTGACAGGCCAGGGGCTGCACCTGGCTGCTCGAGGAGCAGAGAGATGAGAAATCCTCCTTCCAAATTTGCACCAGTCCAACCCTGCTGAGCAACCACTGTCACCCAATCCCTCCCACCTCCTTGTCCAGTTACCCCAGCCAGTAACCCCTTCCTGGGGTTATTGTTTTATGATTTGCAGAGTCTTTGCTGGAGCTGTTTCACACTGCAGCACAACTTGGCACTGGACCACAGGCAAGAGTGAAGGTTTGATGAAGAACAATGCTTAGGGTCTCTTTATGCACAAATTTACTCCTGAAAAAGAGAGCAGAGTGTTGATCAAGGAACACTCCTTACCACAGGCTTTTTCTCCTTCATATTTGCCAGCTCAAGTCCTGACACCGTTTGACATTGTTTTGGTTGTGAATACATGTCATTTTGTAAAGTCTTTTGAAGAAAATGTTAGAGGACTGCCAAAGCATATTGAACTATGTATTTTTAAACCAACTGATCACTAAAGGCATAATTTCATGTGCAGAATGGCCTTCCTAGTTTTTTGTCTTTTTTAGCACAAACTGCAGAACTACAATAAATCTAGGATTTATAGCTGCTGCTTTAAAGCCAGCCTTTAAGTACCACTTTGTTTATGGTTTTAATAAGGTCATGTAGTTGAAAAAGGAGTTCAAACTTGTATGCAGTAGCCATGTGACTTGTTTAGTCAATCACAGCACTGGATATTTTAAACCCATTTTACAATGGTGTATAAAAGCTTGTCTCAATAACCATCTGGAGAATA
The DNA here is from genome assembly GCF_030028575.1 of Malurus melanocephalus. Classification (NCBI taxonomy): domain Eukaryota; kingdom Metazoa; phylum Chordata; class Aves; order Passeriformes; family Maluridae; genus Malurus; species Malurus melanocephalus. Next base: position 500,497 of record NW_026623382.1, read on the forward strand.
TTGAATTTCATAACTGGTAGGAATTATTCAATATCCTCCTCCCCACAGGAATAACAATTTCAAAATCTTCAAAGACTGATATCTAACTGGAGAAAAGGTATTTAATGTTGTTAAAACTGGAAATTGTGTAGAGCTAAACAACTCTTTTTGATCTAACTGAAAAACTACTTTGTAGGCCAGGGAAAAAGTTTCCCCAACTGTCAAGTTKTATATATAACCAACATTTCTTTCTCTTTTCATCATTGAATTCCTTATTCCATAGCAGCCTAAAAATCTCTTACTGGGGTTTAGAATACCAAATTGATTAAATTAATAGGAAAGCTTTTGTTTTTCTTTTCAAAACTCATAAAAAACCTTGCCTTTTTTATTCTCCCTTTTGGGACTTGCTTCCTGGCAGTCCTATGCATGTTCACAGGATCATGATGGGGGAAAAGAAACTTTCTTCCTAATGCAATGGACCAATTCTGAGTAAGGAGGCAGAGTTTGTGCTTTCCCAGGCACGAGGTGCAGCTGAGGTCAGTGGAGACAGTAGGATCCCACCAAAGGACACCACAGGCAACTGGGAGTTGGAATTCACCCTGGTAATGGTGGTGTCTCCTCTGTCAGCAGGGAGGAGAGCTATAAATTTCAGATTATTTTTCTTCAAAAGCTGCTGAAATCACTGTATCTGTATATGAAAGATGCCTTTTCTAGCTACCAGTGCACACCTGTACCTCCCACACTCAAACCTGCCCATACCCTGCTCCTTTGCATTTTTTCTTGGAGCTCAACAGCTGCAAAGTCCTGTCCTGCTGAACTCAACCAGCAAAGTGTTAATTTGCAATTCCTGCTTCTGAAGCAAAAGAACTCTCACAATGCACACTGCATTAGAGAGGCAAATTGCATTCTCCCTGTCTGTGGAGGTGGCCGGGGAAAGAGGGAAAGAATGCAACACAAAGATTTTGAAAATAACAACCTGAAGCATAATAYCATGCAAAGATTACACTTGGGGGGGAGTTTGAAAAATCAAATGCCATGTTAATAACTTGGCCACAAGCAAAAAGTGCTTAAGATTTCCACAACTCAGTGCAATCTCTTCTCTTTCCCAAACCAATTACCAACGCTCTCTTGGAGTCTGGAGCAAACACCATCTCACTGAAAACACACTAGTGCATGAACTTTTTTTTTCTTTTTTAATTTGAGCAAAGAATTTTTATCAATATAAAAGGATGGTAACCCCCAGAGTAAACACTTATCTGTAAAATAGAGATTATGTGCTTAATAACATTTAATATTTTGGCATCTCAAACCTCCTGTGTAGATCAGTCTGGAAGAGTGGTGTTTATTTTCTTGCTACATGTGAAAGTTCATTCTCAGTATCAAGTTTGTTTGGTCCACTAACTTTGTTAACCTTTGCATTTACTTCTGTATTTGATGGCCTTTCATGAGCAGCCACTTTAGTAGCCAGGATAGAAACAGTTACATCAGGGTTAGAGGTCATAGCCATTATGGGATTTCAACTTAAAACAGTCACTGCTTTAGGGGGATCACAGTATGTTTATGATTAATTATTTTCTTTGTGAGAGTTTCTATGAACAAGATTATTMTAGTAATATATAAACCATCTGGGTAACCTTTAATATCTACCTACTTTCTTGATGAAATAATAATCAAGACTTTGTGAAAAATCACTCCCTACCTAACAGAATGCTACCAGGGCAACAGTACTTTCGTTTGCCTCTTCCAAGGAATTCCAGTGAAGAAAAAGTGGTTAAAAATCTACACTGMGTACAAGCACATTTTTAACAGAACACAATTCACTGCAAATTAAAGAGCTGTATAATTTAATTTTTTAATTAAATACTGCTAGTTTTTTACACATTTTAAAAATATACATCCAAATGAAATTCTCTGCACAAGTTGATTTTTATGCACTASTCCAGAATGCATTTTATTGAAGTCAAAACACCAAATAACATTTTAAAAAACTAATAATGTTATATTTACATATTTAAGAAATACATTCCAACTGCAGAGTTCAGATTCACAGCGCTCAAAAGACACTGAAATCATTGCTTAGAAACAGTATTTGCTGACTTCACCAGGGTAACAGTTTAATCCTTAAAGTAATCAACTTTCACCCTCTTCTTGGGTCTTTTGACTTTTAAGTTCTCACTAGTCTTTTTGAGAAAAACAGCCCTAGGAGACAGCTATTATTCTCCTCCATGGGATAGTCCACTTCATTCAGACAAGTAATATCATCTTCTGTTTACACTCATCTGAAACAAGTGCACAGGGTCACCCTCTACACTCTGATGTTTTACCAAAGCAAAAGGAAAGACTCTGCAGCAGGACACAACAGAGCTCCGAAACCCGAATAACCTGGGAAGCAGACTTTGCATGCCTATTTATTTCTTGCATTTGATCCTCTTGAAAAAAAAAATCCCAATATCATGTCCTCAAAGCATTTCATTTAGGCTGAAACACTGTAATAGAGAAGTCAGCTTTGGACGGTATTTCCTTTTGTCTGTTTTTAAGTCATGGGCCAGATCCTCATTTGGTGTAAATTCCACTGATCTCAGCTTGTCCTTTTGCTTGATTAACTGAATACCAAATTTAGTTAGTACATGTAATGTTTTCAGGAGTAAAAATTATTGAAGCTGTTTAGAAGTAAAAAAAGAAAAGAAAAAAAAAATTAAAAAAGGGAAAAAAACCCCAGAATGGTTTTCTTAGCATAGTTAAAGCAGGAGGGCAACCAAATTATATGAATAAACCACAATATGGATGCAAAACAAACATCCACCACAATCAAATCCCTAACCCTAAAATCTACTGTCTAAACAGTAAGGAAGCCAAGAGGGCTAAACAAATTACCCTGACCAAGAATCTGAATCAATGACTCTTCCTGCAGCCTGTATCTCAGAAAAATCTACAAAAACTCTGCATAAYGCCCTGTTGCTTTCCAAAGCCTGGCTTTCATTGTTGTGAAAAAGTATGTATGCAAAGAATTGCTGGAGCTCCAAGAGCTCTCTGGGATCAGAACAAGCACCATTTTGTGACAAATAAAACCTCTGCCTTCCAGGAAGAAATGCACACTTTTTTTTCCTTGTGACCCCCTCATTGACTGAGTTGTCTGCTCTGTTCAGCCTCCACTGAGTGCTGTGGTCATCTGAAATAAGCAGGAAGAAGGCTGTGGGTGCCAGCAGCCCATAATGAGACCTCTGAAAGTATGAAAGAGAATCACAGCTTGGTTACAAACCCCTTGGCACATGGCTAGCCCTGAAAGATATATTGAGGAGCACATACTTAAAAACAAAAGCCTCAGTAACTCAATCACTGGCCCTAAGTCTGCTGGCTGCATGGCAGTTGACCAAAAAGTTTCCAAAATATGAGTCCGGAGGATCATCTTACACAACTCACTCACCCCAGCAACWGACAATGAGGCTGTTAAAAGAAAACATTTTAGCTGTGCACTATCACATCATCTGACATCTTCCCCTTTACTGACCCAGTAAAGCCTGGAAAATACTTGTAGAGAGTGTTTCCCTTTGGTAACTCTAAATGCCCATTGGACACCCATATAGAATTTTTGGRGATTATTTTCACCAGAGTGGCTGTTCAGGTACTTTGGTCTGTGAAGAGAGAACATAACTGTTTCACCCAGATAGGCAGGTGTCCTTTGCTGAATGAAATCTCTCCTGTCCTTGACTGAAAAGCACAGAGTGCAGAGCCACTTGTATAACTGCTCCTTGACTCATGCCTGGGGTATGTCTGACAGCGCTAGGGATCATTTCTAGGACCACACCCAGAGGGAAAACCTTTTTTTTTTTTTTTTTTTTTTTTTTTTTTTTTTTAATTTTTTTTTAGAGCCATGCTTGAATTGGGATTGTTGTTTAGCACTGCCTCTCTCATTTGGTTTTAGACATTGGAATTAATTAAAATTTTGGCATCAGATCATTAACAGCTTGTTTCCTCCATGAGATTTGACAATATTTTCCTAAATCCCTKTGATATTGCAGCCATAGAAACTCTCTGCCTATTGATTTTGGTGCTATTGGTGACACACTGAAGTGCAGCTACTCAGTCAAAACYGCACTGTCATTTGGTAGCTCTGATTTCACTGAAAACGCTTTCTAGGGGTGTGTACTGCCTCACTGATTAGGCATCCTGGAYCAGTCCTTTTTCCTCTGAGATTGTTTTTTAATACATTTATAGACAAAAAAAGTCCCAAGCAGTGTTAGCAACAGGCTATCCACCCTGAGCTTGCTCATCACAATCTCAACCCAAACATTGGCACAGTGCTGTTGGTGCAGAAAATGCATGCTCTCCTTGCTTGCTTCTCTTTAAGCCTGATCTGGGGTGACCAGCATTGCCTCTGCCATCACTCCTGGTTCCTGCATGCCAAAACTGAGGGAGGAGTAGTTCTGTACAGTGATTTCTGCCAAAAAATGGTAGCTGTCTTTGAGTACAGATGTGGAAAATAAGATTGAGATTCTTCTCTTGGGGACATGTGCCACGAGTCTATTTTTACCATTGCTGGGTAAATTATTGCAGCCTATCTGAAATCAGTGAATTTGACTACTTGCACCAGCTGAGGACCTGACCTTGCTTGTGAGGCTGCTCCAGTCCCTTTCCCTAACTGTTTCCAAACTAATGGATTAAACCAGGAAATTTTTTTTCTGTCAATAAAAAAGATTTGCTAGGGACAGGAGACAGAATGTTTCTCCTCCCTGGGAGACGTCCTCCCTCTTGCAGAWAGACCTGGGACAGGAGCTGCACAGGGCTGCATGCAGGACTCGTGTCCAGCTCAATGTGTGGTGAGGAGTCATCACAGCCTCCTGAGCACCTTTTAAATCTGTGACACAACTTGCTCTTTGGCACAGAAACCAAATTTGCCTCTTTGCATTACTGGGGATTGGGCACATTACGGGGAATTAAAACATAATCCATTACTGTGATAATACATTAATACACATCCAGCAGCTGCCTCAGCATAGCTCAGAAACCACAAACGTCCRTGAAGTGGTACTGGAAATGCTTTCCTACGTACCAAGCACTCATGGTTTTTCTCTTCCCACTCCTCAGGGCTTTCCATCACACAGTCCCCTCAGATCACATCCACCCTCTTGCTCATATCCTGGTTGTGTTGTCTACCTTCTGCRAAGCTTATTTTAGAAATCCTGTCACATCCTGCCCACTCTATTTTTTATCCAGCAGAGGAAGACTTGACACTCCAGTTTCTAGTAAAGCAGCGGGGGAGACCATTTGTTTCTTACCACTATATTTATTATGTTCAGTCTGCTGAGGGAGGTAGGAGGAGTGAGCAGGAGCAACGCTTGCTCCTGTTCCCAAGCAATGTCAACTGCTTCTACTTGGCAGCTGCTAAGCCATCCTCTCTGCTGGATATTAAAAGATGCTGCCATTTTTCTGCTGTCTTAGAAACCCTGATGAGGAAGCTGGGAAGCCAAGCTTCCGAGAGATGAGGGACACCCTCCAAMTGCCACCACAGCAGTCTGGCTGGGSACAGGCTCTTCTGCAAAGTGGGGTACAGGGCTCAGAGTCATCTCCCCGGTTTTTAAGCCCTCCTGCAACTCAGGGAGGAGCTGATGCCTTTTTGGCTCAGGTGACACGAATCATTCAAGGACTTGCTGTGCTTGTTTAGAGAACAAACCTATGARATGAGGCAAGTATTTATTGGGTGCCTTTCCTTTCTGCCATGGAAAATGGGCAGTCCTTTACTTCTTAGCACTTCACAGAAACTGATAGGAAGGACCAACTTTCTTGCCCAGAAATCTATCTCTGACTTGACAACAAATGCAGCACCCAAAATAAGAAATTTCTTTTTACTTTTTTCCAATGAAATGCTCACTGTCACTTTCCTTGCTGGTGTCCTCTCTGCACCTCGTAGCCATGCAGGTGTCAGCAGCAGTTTGCAGCCAGGAACGGGGCTGGGATGTGCCTCAGCTTCTGTTAGCTGGCCTTGGGCCCTGGGATCTGGGTGGCAACTTCTCACTGCTTTTGGCTAAAGCTYGAGTAAATAGGAGAGGCTGCTTCTGCTTCATTCTCTTCATAGGAGATTAGTGYAAATTAACCATCATCATGAAGAAGGAAAAAGAACAGATGAGGAGAAGGAAATCTCCTAGATCTTTACTGACCATGGAGGGAAGATTATTTTGAATGTTGAATTGATGTGACAACATTTTCACAACAGAAATATAATACATGTATTTTTCAATTTTAATCAATGTATTTCCTAGGTATTGAAAGATGCCTATTTTATTTTTGTAATCCATCAGTCATTATTCAATATAATCTGTTWTGAAAAAGAGGATTGTTTCATATTTTCAAAGGGGCATATCTGGCTTAAAGTGGCAGTATTATGCTAATTTTATTACRAATGTGAACATCCTGAACTTTCTTCTATTAATTCTTGCACTACAAATTTTTCAACCATAGTAAGAGTGATYAAAGTGATTCCATGACTGACTGTCTGATCTCTTTTAATTCCGTTTTCTTTTTGACTCCTGCATTTAAGTACTAATTAACATACTGCCCAGGAAGACATTTGATTCAAGTTCAGCAAAAGCATTTTGATTAGTCATTATGGGGTCAGATAATCTTACTGCTGATATTCAGTATTATTTAAGGGCACTCCATGGCCTGAGATGGTGYATTAGCAGTCTCAAGACATACAAGGTATTTGTATGTTCCAGACAGGAAATCTCAGAGAACACCATGGATTAAATAACAAAATTAATTATCTATTAGAAAAAACATCACCATTTCATTTTAACATTGAATTTAATTTTTCCAAAATAAAAGTTCTCAAACTCATAAATACACATTGTTCAATGGAAACTGCAAATGGAAAAGTAGGTTTGTTTCTTCTAAGTCTGTGGATTAAGACATTTTAAACATTAATTAACTTTACATATTAATTAACTTTATATCCAGCTGCCTGATAAGTTTAGCCTCACTTAGGCTTCTAACCACAGCAACAACCAGCAGGGAATGGCAGTTCTCCAAGCARTGACTAGAGGCAGCTTAAGTACACAGAAGCAATGCCAGATTTATTTGCTCAAAAGCTAGAAAACTTCATAAAGGATGCATTCATTCTCCTAAACCACAGTTTACAGTCATTTAGCTGTCAAAATATGTTGCATCTTCCACTTGAATAAATAAAAAAGAAAACACGAGCAAAAATCCGAGAAAAAAATGGTGAGCATTACCTGTTTGAAGGATTGCTAAGGTTATTTGCTCAGTTTAGCTTTGTGCTAATAAATAAGCATTAAAAAAATAAAGTCAAAATAATTTCAAATCTAAAACCAAGAGAACATGSAGAGGAAAAGAAGACCTATCTATTCAGCCAAGATTGGATGCTCACAGTAACAAAACAGACTACTTGATGATTTTCTTGTATTYCTCTAGGTTTAGGGTCCCATTTAGAAGGCCACCTAAGGTTTCTCTCAGATGCTACTTAAAACAATGCATTAGGCTTAAAATCTCTTTGCCAGGACTCTGCCTCAGGTTCAGCCAAAATGGGTTGGTGGTTTGTTTGAACAAGTTTTTTGAAAATACAAGTTAGTCAGCAGACAGAGTAATGATCCAACGCCTTCCTATCCTTGCTCTCAGAGGCTGATGAATGGGGAGTGGGAGTTGTTGGAAGGGCTTTGGCCACAGCTCAAGAGTACTGCAGCTTCCCCAGGATGGTGCAGTATTCCACTGGTCATCTCAACAGGGGAAAAACAAAGTTACCATCAAGATAATACATCATAAAGTACACATCTGTGCATCCAGATATTAATTCATAACACAATACAACTTGGAAATCAAATCAACTGCTGTGGTCATTTTAGAATAAAGTATGTTCATGGGCTTTATGAAAAGCATAATATGTCTCAGGTTTCAGCATTAGAAAAGCARTAGCTCATGAAAAGTGTGCAGATATAGGAACTGTGGAAGCAGCAAAGTTAGACCAAGGGACCAAACTCTGTTAGTTTCAATCTTGACAGATGAAGGATTGAAAAAAAAACTGAAAAGATAAAAAAAATCGTGTACATATTAACATAGATTTCTAACTTTTTTGCATTATTTTGTTCACATTCTGGTTTTATGCATTTGCTATGTAGATCTATGTAAACACCAAGTATTTCTAATGTGGTATTTACAAGATACAAAGCATAAAATGCACAAAATGTGAAAGTCCCTAAAAGATTACGTTAAACTTGTCCAAGATATAGATTTTTTGATCATTAGTTAGCAAGTAAAAGTTCTTTGTTTTTCAGTGTAAAAGTAGGAAATGCACCATGCAGTTGATACCAGACCAYGCTGCAGAATGTCAAAGGAAAAAAAGAAGGGAAATAAATCTGCCARATCCTTGGACACACACACCAAAAAGTCCTTTCTATAGCAGATACGCCTAAAAGAAAACTGTCTGTTATTACTACATTTTTATAATTTAATTACAGGCTAGTATTAAGCAGATCGATTAAAATCACTGGTTTCATATAACTAAGTCATAATAACCTTCTTAATGAATTTTCTCTAYGACAAGCTATACTAGTCAAACATGGTAACATAAACAATGTGTGGAAATGAATGGTCACTGCTTATCAAACTGTAGCTGCTGTAGTACAGCAATTTTCTTTCTTACTCAGAAGGATCTGACATTTAATAGAAAAACATTAACTAAAATACTTTTGTTTTGAAATAATAAGGAAGCAGTATCACTCCAGTTAGGGCCTTTYTAAAGCAGAATAACACTTGATTATTGTGGGATGGCCAAAAACTTACAAAGTGAAATCATGACATTTCTCCAGACTTCCCTGTGAATCAATCTGGRATCTTGTATTTACCCAGTATAACCTTTCAGCCCATTAGTTCAGCTGCAAAAGTCACATGAGAACTAATTGAATTCCAGCGCAGTCTCTAACAGGTGCATTTTATAACATGTCAGATCCCACAGTTAGATGATTAAAGGACAACTCTCTACTGGCTTTCCAAGTAATAAACACCTATTTTCTATACAAAAAGCACAGAGAGGCTCTACCAGCTGAAATAACCTACGAACCAGCTCTACTTGTGCTTATATATCCCAGCATAAAGCACACAAACCAACCTGTTCATCTCTTCCCACTAGTAGAAATTCAGTGAAAAAAAAAAAAAAAAAAAAAAAAAAAAAAACCAAAAAAAACAAAAAAAAAAAACCAACCAAAAAACCAAAAGCCTTATTTCTAAGATGTTACATCCAAAACATGAAAGAATTGTCTGCTAATCAGATTAGCCTCTTGGCAAGACAAAAGCAGTTTTTTCACAGTCTTACCTTTGAAACATTATCTCTCACRGCCTTATGGCTAAACCACTGTGATCTGTTGTGGGCAAAGCTCTGATCAAGATTTATTTGACCCTCTCATTTCCATGTCTGTTGAGTGCACTGTCTTGAAAGTAAAACAGGTGTAAGTACAAGCTCTTTCACAATGATCTCATCAGGTCTCACAATCACAGAACACTTGTTCAACACTAAGTAGAAAAATTAAACCATCAAAACCGATTAATAGTGTGAAATTATGATGATTTTTCATGGATTAAGAAAACATTTTGGGAAAAAAAATCGCCATTGAAAAATGTAAACAACCATATTTTTACCTGTTTTCACATTCCTCTTTCCCTGAAACCATGTTTATTTTATGACTTTTTTGATCCAGCCTTCTTCAGTAGCAATGCTGGTTCAACATCTTCATGGCATGCTCAGGTCAGGAAGAGATCTGTAATTTTYCCCACAAACACATTCTGGTTACCTAAATTTATCATTCATTACTTTTACCATCTCATTTTGTTGTCATGCTGAGAAGGAATAATATAACCGTAACCTTATTTGTTCCATATTTTCTGTTGCCTTATCAACTGAAAAAAAAAAAAAAAAGGTAATTTTAGAAAAAAGGAAAATAACATAAAGTTTTTCTCTGCTTTAGGGCTCTGGTTTAATTATATCAGTTTAAGATGCCGCTTTTCCAACACAGCAGCAATCAATATCTCTAAAAGCACACACATGTAACTGTGCCTCAGTTGCTCTTAGCTCCTTMATCTCAAATGCCAGTGAAGGTAGAGTTAAATGGAGAAACAGAAATCCATCTGTGTCCACCCAGCAGCTGTTCTGTACTACCACAGAGGTACAATCTCTCATATAAGGRCAAGATACACAGGTGGATGAGAGAAGAAATACCTCAGAGAGAATAGCATTCATCAGACAGAGATGGCAAATCTTGTGAAGCTGGGAGATGTGATTGCTCTCTCTCGGGCTCAGGATCACCTGAAAAAAAATTCCATGCAATTACAAACAAGAAGCACTGAAAGAGAAGGTCTCTTAAAGAAAAGCACTTCTGCAAGTATAGAGGGGTGAAACAAAGTTAATAAACAGATAAATACAAACCACACAGTGATGGTTTGACTGTTTTCAGGACAGTCTGAGTACCCAGGTTTAGCTGGGATCTCACATTGTTACCTATAGTCCCGGCATTTTCTTCTAATGCATTTGCTGATTATATTCTGACTGTCTTCAATCCACAACATGGACACTACAGCCACGTCAATTCACAGCTGCATTTTCAGTTTCAGCTGAAATTTTACTTTCAGTTTCTAAAACTACTTTCATGCACTGTATCGAGRTTTTACGAGTTTCTTCTCTGAATTTAGTGGTGCTGCCTGTAGACTTGATAAAAACACCTAAAAATTGAAAGAAAGTAAAAAAATTACTCTGTGAGCAGTATGTCTCAGACTCTGCTACATCAATGCCGTGCATAGATGGCATGTTGTCTCAAAATATTAAAAAACTTATGTGGTTGTATCTACCCATGAGTGGAACTCACTGGTTAGAGGGTCCTGGCAGGATTGTCCTGTGGCCCTTGCAGAGCAGCAACTCAATATTCACATCTGACAGCATTCAGGACAGGCATTTTAAATGGTGAAATGAAGGTAAGATCTAATTACATTTCACAGTAAAATTGGTTTCTACTAAGATGAGTYACTGTATAAATTTATTTCAAATTCYTATTTGTCCTTCAGCGAGAACTATTTCTTCACCCTTCACCCTKCTCTGATGGTTCCTTTCCATGTTTCCTTCATGCTCCTACCTTTGCATTTCAACTTAAGTCTGAAAAAAGAAAATGTAACCAAGCCAGTATTCCCAAGGAGTTACAAACCACAAACAAATRCTATATTAAGAAAAAAGTATATTCCAGTCATTCCTGGGCTGATCAGATTCTGTAAAACTGTTTATTAAATGGGGCATGCTCTCTGCATTAATTTTTACAGCTCCTGACYTTGCAATATGTCATGAAGGCTCCTTGTGTGCCACTCTTGGTGTAAAACGTAGTCTGGACCTCCACAGTCTTTCTGATTTGCAATAAAAATCRCACCTTTTAGAGGAAAGAAAATCGCTCCTCTCTGCATTCATGGTGAAATATACAATGAGTTCCTTTGAAGAAAAAATACCCCAATTTTTCCTCATTGAATTTTAAGGCTTTGATGATGTGGTTAGGATAGCAAATAATGAAGGTTATGTTAGGTGCTGCCAGAAATTTAAGAACACCCTTTTTTTTTCCTATATTGGAAAAATCAGCTTTTTGCGTGAGAGAATAGTAAAGCATATTTTTATTCGTCGAGGAAGGCAGCCCTTTTTTTTCCCTGTCCTCCACCCCTTTGAGGTTCTTCCAGACTCGTTTGCTGTTATCCTTCACACAAAACAGCATCAAAAGTAGCATTCAAAGAAAGGAAACAGCAAAAGATAAATTGCTGAAAATAAAGCCTGCTACTGGAAAATGTGCTTTCAAAGTTTCTGCGAGACTTTAAAGTTTATTTCTCCAATGATGCAAACTTGTGAGAAAAACTCCGTGGACAGACCTTTCTAGAGATCAATCTTTTTCAATGTTATTGCATAAAAATGTATTTTTACATGAATGTCATTCGTGATTTAAAAGGCAATACTTTTCGAATCACTGTGTATCTCAGAGTGGTGTTTTTTCAATGAAGATTGTAATTTAAACTTATATTTATGCATATACRCACACAAATATTTTTTTTTCCAATAATTTTCTCATTAGAAAATAGKTTTTTTTACTTCCTTAAAAACAAACTCTAAAAATTTGTTGGCAAAAGATTGCCAACTCACTTCTTTGGTTCTGATGTTTTGTGTGGTCCTTGAATTTTATYCTGATTTTAATTTACTTCTTTATGAATACTGAAATTGCACTACCATCCTAGCACTCTCTGTTTACACCATGTCACTACTAATAAGGTACATCTATGAATACTGTTGGCTTCTAGCTGAATTACACTGTCATTTTAGGTGGATGGCAGAACAATTTGTGTCATCAGTACAGTCTGTGGATAAAAAAGAACAATAACCTCAGCCTGGCATTTTCAGAAGAAGAAACGGAATTTATAAAATACTTTAAAACAGTCATAGTTCAGATTTTCTCTCAGAGTGGGAATGTCGGGCTATTTAAAAATAAAAAAAAGGCTGAAAAGGCTGAAAATAAACTTCCTTCTTATGTCAGTTAACATGTCTGTATTTTTTTGCTTTATGTTTCATGGYTGAATTGAAGGAAAAGCAGCTGCTCCTCTCAGAGGTTTTCTGCTGTCGTTTTGTTTCTCGCGGCGCTGATTGCGCTGTCTGGGGCTTGAGTTTGCAGGGCTGGGCTCTCTGGATGAATCTGGGTTTGCATCTCTCCTGTGACCGGTCACTGGTGTGAGCTGGAGCCTTTCAGACCCTCCAAAGCCAGCTCTAGTGGAGCTTAACAAAACCCTGTGTCACTGAGATCAGTTACTCCCAGGAGTCGATCTTGCTCAATTTCTACCTTCCACTGACATTTTGACACAAATAGGCAGGCAGTCCTTCTGGTCTGGAGATAGGAGGGGTGAAAAAAGTGTRAATTCAAACAGCTGTTGATAAATTGCTCTACAAGGCCTTCACTATTAATTTCTGTCAGTAGACAGTAAAATGGCAATGGCTGCTCRAACTGTTCCAAAAACAACACTTCCTGTGACAGGACAGACCACACTACACTGACAGACTGGAATTGGYCTTGTGCAATTGGCTATTGAGTGCTATCTAAAATCATACAGCTGGTGCTGAACAGGGGTATTGTTCTCACTCCAAATTACAAGTATAAATCCCACATAAATAACAGAAGAGATCATGCCCACGTATCTGCTCACCAGAGCAGATGGGCTTTTGTAAGCTACCTCTGGCAACATTTGTGTTTTCTSAAAGAATTTCCATACATTTCCTTCTCTGAACCCTCCCACTGGTTTTGTCTTTCCAAGAAGGTGACACAGCCTATAGGTCTGATTTTGTACCTGAGATTTACTCGGAAACTGCCAAAGGCAGACGGCTGGAAATGCTGTTAGGATAGAAGTGCCAATTTTTGTTTATCATTTTCTGAGGCCTTTGGATTGCCAAAAAGAAGATATATAGAGATAAGTCTGAGAACAGAAAATAGCTTGGTTTGGAAAGAAATGGACAAAGAGAGCTGTTTGCATAGCCACTGGATGCAGAGTTGTCACACTTTCCATCATGTACTTGAAACAAGAAATAAGATAACAGATAGGATTGTTTTGTCTTCCTGGCCAGGTTCTATGTAGAGAGAGGTTTTATGCCAGCTGACAAGTAGGCATAGCAGTGGTACTGACTAGCTGTGGTACTGAAATGTTTTAAGATTAATGCTGAATGGTCACAAGAAGAATCGATTCAGTAAAGTATTGAATTAGTGTTCATGATCAAAGTGCTTGTCAAAGAGAGAGGATTACAGAAATCAAGGATCGAAGTAAAAGCAATTTGATAAGTCTGAGGAAGATTATTAGTGCTGTTCTCTGACATGGGAAATCCACCCTGCGCATCAGTTGCATGTCAGTAAAACATCTCAGGGGGATTGATCCCTCAATGAGCTTGGGAGCAGCAGTGCTGTGTTACCTTTTTGGGKCTATACTGTGGTGTGTCTGTAGGGTCACTCATTTGCGTGGCCCTGCCTCTGGAAGCTCTCCCTCAGACTGCATTGGATGGTGTAGAYGTGCTCTTAATGCTCCTCTTCTAAGGCTGGGTTAACATCATGCATCACTTTTGAGCAAGAGATTAWAAATTAGATCGTAATTTTGGATATGTGCCCATCCAGACCATGAAAAGATGTGTTTTATGAAGGATTTGTTCTCTCTAAAATTCCAGCAGTCAGTAGTAGGTTGCTAATTATTAAGGAAACAAATGACCTTCCCCCATAGCATAAAAGTTTAATATTGCTTTGTGGGAGAGTAAGAGGAAAAAGGAWCTTGTGCCAGAGATTGTGATAGCACAGTCAGCCGGCTAAACAGGCCCACTCTCAAATCTTTCTGTGCAGCAGTTTGGCTTACTCTTGAAAAAGGCCAGGTGATGGAAGTGAAGAAATGAAATGGCTGGAAATACTTGTTAGATTGAAGYATTAGATTAATAGCTGCAAAATGGAACTGACATTTGCATGACTACTCTTTCACATCCAYGCTGTTTTAACAGACTTTCCTGCAAGGGCTCTTTCATCCCAATTCCTGCAGCACTGCCATTTGGCAATTGCTGTTTAAAAATGTTGTGATACATGTGAAAATCTTCCAATAACATTCTTGGGAGACATAATTTTGTTTCTTTTCCATATACCTCTCCCAACTTGTTTCAGGGCTAGAAGCATTTGTATGGAAGTGATACTTACCCTTTAGGGCTCTATTTTCTTAAACATTTTGCCCCCCAGTAAATTCCCAAATTTAAAAGTGCAGATGCCACTGTCACACATGCAAATGAGGTGACTTCACWGGCAAAGAGTTATGGCAATTAACCAGCATGTACGATTACATAATTTGCACCTACAATCTTAGTGATTATACAGTTTAACTGAGCATGTAAATTTTCACATGCAGTGAATWTGCAATGAGTGATATAGGATTCTCCCTTTGGAATTAATCTTTTCCTGTTGCATATTGTGCATATAAATTAATATACRTATATGCCCGGTGAGAAAAAATGTGGTGACTGCTATATCCTCACAGTTATTTCCTATAAAAATTATTAAGTGGTTGAAAATCACATAATATGGGCCAGAATTATGATAYCCTGGATAAACTAAGTTCTGTGATTTCAGGTGAAAATTAATTCATGGTAATTTAGAAACTCAAATAACAGTAATTGCCTCAACTTCATATGTGCATTTCTAAGATAATTTTTAAGAAATTATGAAAAAAGTCACAGAAAATATACCAGTGCATTTCTTGTGTTTTAAATCTTCCAGTATAACAAGGTAAAATTTTTGGACCCTTAGTTAGAAATGGTAATTTATATGAAATAGAACCGTCTATCACAGCAGCAGTTATTTAAAAAAAAAACAAGGTAGCGGCACCAAATTGTGTGAGAATTTCCAAGAAGTTTCCAGTGCCCAAAAGATTAGTATTTTTCATAACTGGAAAGGTTTTGCTGGATGATAAAAAAGGATCTTAGGTCCATAAGGCATAACAAGGATTCATGAAATCTCCCTTAACTCCTGGAAAACAGGAAATGTGGAACAGTCTCTCTCTGCTAAGTTACTGTTCCCTATTGCATTACTGAAACTGGCAAGTGAGGATGATAAAGACACTTTTGTCACAAATTGCCTAGAGAGAGCAGAATATGAATTAGATACAAGAAAATGAAAGGGCCTTAGTTTGAAGCCATAAAGAGATTCAGTCTTGTTGGCTTTTTCTGCTTTGGAAAGATAAAGGAGACAGATAGCATGGCATTTCTCATGCTGTCTGTAGATAAAAGGATGATGTTACCCTGAGACCTAAGAATTAGAGAGGGGATATGCTTACAGGTCTTGAAATAACCAGTTGAATTTATAACGCTGTTGCATATAAATACATGCAGTTAAGCAGGTAAAATTTGCTAATAGAAAATGAAATTTAAAATGTTTGTTGTGTCCATGATTGTGACAAGTTTATTTCCTCAGCATGAAAATGTCAGAAGAAGAAATTAGAGTTCAGACCASCTGAACAGCCACTTTAAAGGTGCTCCCTGGAACTGAGCAACAAATACTCACATTGGCWGAGCAGATGTTTGTTCCTAGATTGAAAATTCTTGGTTTAATTGACTTTCAGGAAGACGAAWATCTTTCTGGACCTGGAGAATGACATCATTTTCTGCTTATCATGCAAGATTTCACAGGATGCTCAGACCTTTTGGAGAATGTAACACCATTGCTCAGTTTTGGTGAGACCTGTTCTTTGTTGTGCAGTAGTGTGAATGAGATATAATCAGAATAATCAGTTACTACCCTAAAAAAGAAATCTTGTAGGAAAAGGGCAGAATCTTTTTGGGAAGAGACAACAGGATCATGAGTTCTTAGTTCATTTTTCATTGACGTGCTCCTTTCCCGATAAGAAAAACTATAACGTTTTCCCTCTTCAATGAACTCTAACTTACTGTAATTTGCCTGAGAATGCAGTGARTCTACCCTCACTGTAGATACAACTAAAACCAATTATTATCATACCTGAACAATTATTTTTTTAACAACTAGTTTTAACAACTATTTCAAGATTTAATATAGTAAATGTAGAGAAGGGTCTGGTGGAAAAAGTTTCATTGCATCACATAATTCATAACTGTTAAGGCTCTTCTCCAACCCAAAAGAAAAACAACACAGGAATAATTTCAATCTTTAGAACCAGTCTGAACTAGACCCAAATAAAAAAACGGAGACTTTGGATATGGTGTTCCATAAGAAAAGTCATCCAGTTTGCCACCATTAATTAGAGCTGAAAGTTCACTTTTTCCAGTGAAATGTTGAATAAGGAAAYCATAATGGGCATATTGGCACATCTCTGCTACCGCTATAATTAGGCCAATCACCATAAATGCTTGCCAAGTGTTGCTCCCTCTAAAAAAAAAAAAAATCATTTCATTGGATCTTCTTCTGGATTTTGGGCTTTTCATCATGATTAAAGGCTAGACTGGAAACAGACTGCTTAGGATAACAGCAGTGCTGCTTTCAAGGATGGAGAGGATGGGGAGGAAGGGAACCAGCTGTGCACATACAAAATTAGCTAAATGACAAATGCTTCTTGAACTATTCCATACATTACAATTCTAATGAAAATGACACTTTAAAAGTCTGTTATATTGTAGCATTCTGCATTACCTTATATAAATACATATATATGTCTCATATGTAARTATATACAACTGAAAATGTTCAATTACAATTTACTGTCATGTGTTCTGTTTCACGTTCACAAGTAAAAATAACTTAGACAAATCTTCATCGAAAATAGCTGTGCTTTCCTATTTCAATTCTATAGAACTTTCTCATTGTTTCATTTCCTTGTTCATACGTGWAAAACTTAACTTTGCATATTTTTAAAATAAAAACTGGGGTTAAAATCCAAACCTGTTTGAAGTTTACAGGAGTCTGGTACAAACATTGCCTCTTATGATTAATTCTTTAGTAGTAGAAATGAGTTACCGCACAACATTGCCCAATGTGAGATGCAGTTTTCTGTGCTACAGAAAGYWGTGAAAAACCTCACAAATCTACCTYGTATCAAGCAATTTAGAACATTGCATTGTTGTGCAAAAGCATCTAAGCCTTAATTYCAACTTTTAAAAAAATTATTGTACTCCAACTGACACTCGTATTTTCTAAGTTTATAGGGTTTCACAAGTATGTTCACAGGCACAGAGCAGACATGAAAAACTGTCTCTCAGAGGACCCAAACATTGGGAACAATATTCAGTTTATCTCTCACATAAAGTGGACAAACTTTCCCTGAAACAAACCTCYTTGCTGAGAGCTTTGGAATTGCCCAGTCCAGCAGTGGCAGCTCTGCAGAGCCAAGTAAGATTTGATGAGCCCTTTATCCATYAAAACCACAACTGGAACTCTTGGTGGTGCATTTAATTTCTTTTCTGTCTTTTTCCTCTCYCCAATTTTCTACTGATTTATTACCCTCTTCTCCTCTCTCTGTCATCTGTTCATCTGAACACCAAGAGCTGTTTCTGGAAAATGTGTGTCCTGGAATTACAGGGAGAAACCTCTGGTCTCCCAGAGGGAATATCTATAACATTCTACAGTCTTCTGTMAGAATTTGCCCCAGTGTTTTTCAGTTCTGGGTTCTTCTTTCTCTGTTTCTCTTCCTTCCMTTTGATTAGGTTTTCCAATATTCCTAAATCCTTCCTGCCAATCACCCACTCATACTCCTCATATGCTGCCTGTTCTGCAGCTTGAAAAGCAATGAATTAACAGGAATTAAATGCCACAATGTCAGTGAGAACCACAGAAGGACACAGAATGAATGAGCACTCAGTGAAGCAGTATCCTTCCTGAAAAGAAAGAAGCAAGATTAAATACAATCTTAATTTAAATGCTACCAGTATGARAATGGTATTACTTGCTAATTAAAAAATTCTTCCACAGTGTTCTAAAAATCTCAATACCACGCAAAGTCCATGTATAAGCCTGAAAATTGTTGGTCCTTGCTTTTTCTGTGAGTATTGATAACAATCACGATGTACTCTCCATAATGTTCCCCTCTTCTTACAAAAGCAGGCGCTGATCACCTAAAGGCAAAATCTACCTTAATATATGATCTATTGTTTAGAAGTTTTATTCCCAGGATAGCATGACTGAAAGACTCTCATTCAGCCACATCAGATTTTCACTTTGGAAACTGTAAACCTCTAATCATAGTAGAAGTCAATGATTGCAGATGGTCAATGCTGTCATCGTTACGTGTAGCACCTTAAAAGTGTGAGGAAAATGTGGATTGTAATTAAGGTTTTCCAGTGTGGTCYAAAAGATATTAACATGTTGTGTGTAGCTGTATCTATTATGTGTTGTCAAGATGTGGCCCCTATCAGCATAAACACACATGTGGCACAAGGTGCTGAAAAAATACTGCTTATTTGGATTTTCCTTTAATTTTAGCCTMAGTGATAACAAAAGAGGTAAAGAGTAGGCAGGCTGATTTTTTTTTTTTTCTAATTCCTTTTTTTAGTGTGTTTTTATCCTTTTAATTTGGGTAAGTGAAGCAGGTCTAGAATTCTTTGGTACTTGGAAAATTTTAAAAACCAAAAGAAAGTCTCCTGGCCTAAATTATGGACTAATCTCCTAGAGCTCTTAAGAAATAAGTGTAGATTTAGGCTAATAGCCTTGAGGATACCTTGTCTCACTTGGATGCAAAACACATCATGAATTTTGCATGCGTGCCAAAAGGGGTTTTCAAACATGTTCATTTGCTTCCTGATAAGTTTGTGGTTTATTCCTGTTCACTGACTTGTTCCATTCCAGATTTTTGCAATAATCTCTCCTTCTTGCCATACTGCACAAATTCCTTCAGTTAAATGTCTATCTTTTCATGTTTTGATTAATATGGGAGGTGGATCTTCTGTAACACTGAAGAGATTTGTATTGTATCCATGTTCTTTTTCTGTTTTGGAGTATAATAAACCAAACAAATGGAAAGTCAAACAAAAACTCCTTCAGCTCTCCCACAGATTTTTCCAAATGTATCTCAAGGGAAGGRCTTGAGTTTTCCAGTCTTTCACCCCCTTCCTGTACTTTCTTCATAAAATGGAAAAGAAGATTAGCTGCTTCTTCAGCTAGCCATACTTTCAGCAATGAATAATATTTGTTACTTCATTAATGATAATGTACAGAATTCAACAATATGGACTTGGTATTTGAATAATATTCTCCCCCTCACTTTATCCTGAGATTTGACTATGGAAGTCCTGCTGTCTTATCCAAGCAATGCCTCTGAAATTGTTTCCAGGATAAAAAGGAAACTCCCCTGAGTCAAGAGGCAGTACTGGGGCAACCAGAGATCACTTGTGCATACGTCTTGGAAAGAAACCAAGGGTGCAGCCACATGCTAAGTAGGATCTTTGATTCAGTATGGCATGAAGCTCTTCTTTCCCATTCCCCTTTGTCCTAAAAATGAGGACTCTGTGTGATGAGAAAATAATTTCAGCTCCTAATTTAAACATAAAATATTGTCAAGCATTAAACTTGGACAGAAATCATGAAAATATGAACCAGAAAAAAATGTCAAAAGAAAAAGACAATTCCTCTCCTTCCTCCCCTCCACACCTCCGCCTCCCCCTCCAAAAAAAAGTCAATCTCCTTATTTTTGGAAAATATGATATAGCAATAATATGGGTAATTGTGCAGAAGAATAATGTGTTTGGAGATTTCTTACGCTTAATTGAATTTTTTCATTCAGCGTTTCTTTACAATACTTCCCAAGTGCACCTCATTGRGACTCTCCATGAAAAGCTTTACCATGGTCATTTGGTAAGGGAATGTTATTTGCATATCCATACACTTCCTCTTTCTCTCTTTTCACTTCATTTCATCCAGCAAGCATCTCACCTGATTTGCAAAGTGGGGTTAATCTGAGAAGAGCAAAGTAAACCAGAACTAGTTCATAGCAGCCGGAAAAAAATAAAGGAATTTGGATTTTTATTTCACATTTTTAAAAGTGTCAGAGACAATTCTGAGTGCAGCAACAGAAATTGCAGTCTGACTTTTTCTTTGTTGTTTTTTCTAGTCAGAAACTTCAATGTGATTTTTCAAAGACGGATGTAATTTTTAATCCTCAGGGACTGACTCTTCTTTAAAAAGTTCAGTGAACTGGCTTTCAAAAACAGATGTCAATGGAGACACCACCTGATGCTTTCCTTGTTCCTTTTTATGTCTATATAATTGTAAAATGAAAAAGAGGAGGGCTCAGAATAGTAAGGAACTAAAATGTCCCTTTGCCCTGCAAGCTCTTTGCTGGAGCCACTCTACCCCCTCTGAAGTTCTGCCCTCAGAGTCAGGCTGGATGTGGACGTGAGTYTTGGCTTAGCTCATTGCAGAACAGAGGCCCAAATGACTGAAAGAGAAAGCAGAAATCTTGGCAGATTGCTAACATATCAAGTGTTAATGAATACAGCTCTCTAATTAGAAATGTCTGCAAGAACTGAGTAATAGGATCCTTTGAAAATGTGACAGTTTTTAATTTCTTTTGTTAGTAGAGTTTATACTTTTCTGAATTAGAGCTTTTATCAAACTGGCATCAGACTTTAGGAATGACAATAATACTTGAAATACAAATAGAGTTTCTTTTGAAATCACTAGCTAAGCTAACATTTTATTGAAATTCTTAGTTTCTGGACTTTATTAGGTTAATAGATATAATTTAAGAACCTTTTTTTCCTCCTTGTTTTCTTTTGCTGTTCAAAAAAAATCCTAATGAATGTGAGATTGGCTGGAATTTGCTAGCTAATTTTCAGAAACATCTTGACTTTTTTTTTATTTAATTTMAAATATAATACCTCCCCAGATGGCAGACTTTGTAACTTGTGGCACCAGTTCAAAAAGGTATATTAACTGCCTCTAAACTGCTCAGCACCAAGCATTTACTGGATTTAATTGTGAATTGGCTTAATATTAATTAAAATATGTCCCTTCCTCAGCACAGAGTTTCAGGAGATGCAGGTGGGTTTACTTCTCTGTGACTTTGCAGCCCATTTTATAACAACACCCCCGCTGAAACAGAACAAAACACTGAGGACCCAGAGCAGMACATAAACATTCTGTGTCCCTTGAAGTCCTCTAAAGGAGCCTGAAAGGGATGGTTTCTTTCATTCTTGGCCAAACAGTGATAGACAAACAGGTAAAAAGGCAAGGAGAAAAATACCATTTACTCACTGTAGCAGCAGGAAATCAGGCAAAGAAAATAAACAGGGTTTGAATCCTGGGCCTTTAACCTGCTAGTCAGACAGTTTTCTACAGTTTCATTCTGTGCACATTTGTGTGCTGGTAAATGATGAAGGGGAGGTAGAGGAACTGAAGGCTTGTGGGATCCCTGGGACTCCCACAGCTACGAGCACAGCTGTACAAACACACGCAAGCTTTGTTAAGGTAGGGTGGGCAATTGGCTGAAACTGCTGAGCCAATCTGACCTATAAATCCCTTGCAAAAGCTCTGCCTGAGAGAAAGCCAGAAGTTATGTGTAAATGTTTTACCCAGCCAATTGCTTTCGGCCCTCCTCTGTATATACATAAAACCTCTAACATCTTCCTGGATAGATAATTTTGKAAGTAGGTGCTTTGAGTGTCCGGCTGAATTGCTGATTACCTGGAGCAGAGCAGGGAAGGGAGGGACGGGTGGGTGGATGGAGGAACTAATAACTCAAGAACTYATTCAAATGAATGTAGAATTTTAAAGGATACGTGATATATCACACAAGCTGACGTAGGGCTAATGGCTACAGGAAGTCTATAAAAAAGAGAACGCGACATCCAGCAGTTTGTTTAGAGCAGAAGGATGATATGAATTGGTCAGCGTAGTAACAGAAAGATTAGATTAATTATTTCAAATTGGACTGCAGTCTGTCTGTTCCCTTCCTGCCCCAGCAGAACTCCCACTGCTCATTTCCATACATGATCTCATGTGAGGAAACAGCGTGGCAGCCCCGCACTGTCCTGAGCGCGTGTGGACAAGCTGCACCAGAGCCAGTCCCCTACAGCCCTCACCGTGCAAATCACAAAACCATCAGCACCCTCCATCAGCAAAAGAAAAATAGGGGATCTTTCTCAGAGGTTTTTTTTTTTCTTTCCAAACATTTCTGAACTCTGTGTGACCTTCTTTACGACTGAATCTAAGCACCTCTAAATACATAGCAAATTTAGACAGCAGAAAGCAGGGTAACACATTGCAAACCRAAGGAAGATGGAGGAAGCAATGAGAAGAAACAGAGCTGAAGATGAAAATAAGGCAGCCTAAACCAGAGAATGGTGAATTAAAACATATGGATTAGAGTATTAAACATAGCATGAACTGTGCAACTTGCCCCCATTTTCTTCCCCTTCGCCCTTCCTTCCCACCACCTAAAAAAGCAGTTAAACTACAGGGGGATAATATCACACTTGGGATTTATGAAACAAAATCAATGAGAGCAGTGGGAGTAACGTCACTTCTGTAAATGATCAAAATCCACCAATTACAGGGAGGTGTTAATCCTCATCAGACCCGTTTGCTGCTGTGGCAGCATTTGAAGTAAAGCTGCTCTGGAAGTGTTACAGGACCAGCTATTCTCACAATATTTGGAAAAATAAAGGTATTTCCACACAGTTTTCTCAAAAGGAGTTTGAAGAGTAGGAGAGAAAGAAAAGATTAGGAGTAAAGGAAGGGGGTCAGGCATCATATTTTTGTTCATTTATTTGTAGGAACAAAAATAAAACCCAGAAAATATTGAGGGATGGGCCCAAAATTCCCTGCATGAGTTGTCCTGCTAGAGCTTTTCTCCAATGTCTTTCAAAATCTCTGAACCTCCTCAATACTGTGATAACTCAGTAATTGTCACTGGCTGCCATTTATGCTGTATATCTTTATGCTCTATATCAGAGGAAATCAAAGTTGAAATATTGTTGTACCTGTACTTACTTTAGCTTGAAAAGCATTGCAAGATGAACAGAGCTCSACATCCTCTAAGCTCATGTTACCAGGAAGGATCACAAGTGAGGGAAGCTTGCAGTATCAAGCCTTCGAAGAGAAAATCAGTAGCAAGGCAACTATGCAGGTATTTGTTTTATTCCCTTTTTTTTTTCCCCTTGTCTCAAGAAATATAATTTGTGCTGTTAGAAGTTGACAAAATGACTGGGCTTAATATGATATTACTCTTGAGGGTGAAACTAGTTAAACTAATTGTGCAGTAATTCATGAACACAGATTATGCATTGAACTGGCATTTTGGTCATTCAGAGATTGTTTCTCTCTCTCTGGGTTTTAAAACAATAGACCCAAAGCCCAAAGGTTCTCAAAAGATAGATTTTCTTCCCTTAAGGTGGACCATGCTCTGCTGTAGCACTGAGATGGAAACAAGAGGTGGGAAATGAGGGGATGTGACCCTGCCAAGGCTTCCAGCAGCACTTGGACAAGCTCCCTGAACTCTGGCTTATCTGAAGTAGGTGGTGAAGCTGTGGTCATCTTGCCACTGCCCCCTGCCTCTGGCTAAAGGCTGGAGTCTGTTCCCTGGGTCAGTCCTGCAGGGATCCGTGTCCTCCAGAACCATCTACAGTTGCACGGGAGCTGAAAGGCAGCATTGTCTCTGCAGAGGCACTGAAAGGTGCCTTTTGGTGTTTCTGCAATGCAAAGGGACTCGATTTTTGCAGGCAAAACTTAGGAGTTAATACCAGGCCTCTCAGAGAGGCCGTGGAATTCTGTGCTTGGAAAGATTCAAAACACAAGTGGACACAGCCTGTGCAAGCTGCTGGGGCTGACCTCGCTCTGTACAGGGGGCTGGAGGGGGAATCTCTGGAGGTGCCAGCCAGCCCCAGCCCTGCTGTGAGCCTGTCACTCTGTGAACAGCAAACTGTGTTTGCTTGGGCTTGGCACGCTGCAGCACGAGTGATGGTTTCTGCAGAAAAATGGAACAGGAACAGGGCCGCTCTTTCTCCCTACAGTGGCAAGGTTTCTTTGCTGCACTGCTTTCCTTCCCTGTCACTGCCCTGCCTAGCACTGCTCCTTGCCTGGGCCAGCARGAGCTCCCCAAAGCAGTGGCCATGATCTTTAGGATCAGCCCAGATGGGCAGGACTGAGAAAGCCTGAGATATCACCAGATATGGCATGGCCTATTTAGTGCCTGTTTGCTTTCCTGCAGAATGGTCATGACGTGATCATAAAGTGCAACAAAATATATTGATAGCAATGGCAGACTTTGTAATTTGTGGCACCAGTTCAAAAAGGTATAT
>NW_026623382.1:525424-531513 GCF_030028575.1 Malurus melanocephalus
AACAATCAAAATGTGTCTGGTATGGTGTGAAATCACGAGCTGCCAAATGCCCTCAGACCCTGATTGCACAAAGTATTTTGCTTTACTGAAATACCATCCAGWCTCTGGACTTTAACCTGTGAGCACTTCAGCAGATGGCATCTGGGCAATCACAGCTGAACCTCTCCAAGAAAACTAGTAAATATTGGGCTGCTAATTCCTTTAGAAATGTGCCAGAGCACACAAGGCAAGAAATTAAGGACATATTGCAAATTTCCAGCTTGGTCTTTTATGCTATGTGTAATGTTTTCCTGAAGTCTTAGCTTCCTGCTGTACTAACAAAATGAAAACACCTGAGGAGGTGCAACTTCATGATAACATTAGAATATAGGGCCAGCATAAAATCGTTAGCTGAAATTTCAGTTTCATCATCTATAACTCTGTTTATACTACTTTGACTTTCATTCATCTCTGAAAAGCATTACCAAATGCAGTTTGACAAAGACGTTACTTACTGATGGAAATCAGCACTTCTCACTAATCTGAAAAAACAAAGGCCAAATGAAAGTAGATTATGCTCTTTCCCCATTTACCTTCATCCATCCCACTAGAGGTTCAAAAAGTCTATTTAYAATGCAAAATAATTTGCAGCTGGGGGATCAGAACTTGCATTTCATACCCAGGGCAATGAGCTTTCAGAGAAGGCAGGGCATACCCAAGGCAATGAACTTCTCTCTCAGAAAACAAGGGATGAAATTTTGGTTCATCAAAAGCTAATGCAAAAAGACACYGACTGGCTTCTCTGAAATCAGGATTTCATCCAAAATATAGCTGTAGCTCTGTTTTAAACTAKGATTAATAAAGATATAATAGTCTCACTTGTAGTCACTGAATATCCTCAGAACATGGGAAATACATTAGTTACACACTTCATAGTCTTGGCACAAAACACTTAACTTGCAATTTGTGGTGCACAGCCCATGTCTAGTGGAAAGTGCTTGAAATTGAGGAATCAGAGMCTTCCTTGAGAAAAAATACACATTTCAGTTCTAAATATGGACTCTGAGAGCTCAGCTGGAAAGTGGGTTTTGTGAAGCCATTAGTAACATTGTGCCTTGTTGAGTTCTCATTTGGGAGCTTCCTTGTGGGGGAAAGAGTGCTCATATGAATATTCATACCAAACCTAACTGAAATTGTAGATAGAGACTGTAGATCTTATCAAAGAAAATGTTGCTGTTTTATCTCAAATGCAGATACGAAAATTTAGGGGTTGGCAGTATTTATCCAGTTGTCATGACAGATTTTTTTTTGTTTCTTCCAGCCCAGAGCAACCTATAGCACTATAAATCCCACTGACAAGGAATTTAAAATTTTTCTTTCTAGATTCTGAAAACAGTTCTTAAAAATGAAAAACAAAAAATTATCACTGTTTTGTCGCATGTCCCTTGGTGGGGATTTTCTCCTATTTCTTAATGCTCTTCCTTTGCTACTCTGCAACACCCATATCTATCAGCTAGCATGCATCRTTCTTCTTAAGCAATTGACTGAAGACAGGAAGTCGCTTCGCATGTGGAAATGATGAGTTAGACCTCTACAAGTGCTATAAAACAACACATAGTGTGGTGATCATGTTAAAAATATTTAAACATTTTTCAAGGGTCAAGTTTCATATGAGAAGTGTTTTTTTCCTTGGGGAACTTCTGAACTAAATCACTCAAACTGTTTGAAGTTCTCCCTGAGATCCATGTGCTTGTCTGCACTGTTGATGTCCTGGCTACTTTGGTGTTTCACCATGACTAAGCATTTCTTTAGGTGAGCCTGAATGCTGATGGAGGAGGATAATGAAAAATGAAGTTTCAGTTGGTAACCTGTTCAGAAAATAAACTGAGAGTATGAGTGAACACAATATACAATATTAGTATGCCCACAAGTCCTATTTAAGACTGCTTTTTTTTCAAACTAGAGGCATTAATAGCCTGTATAACTCTTCTGCATATATCCTTCTTGTGTGTCCATACTATTTTTAAAATATTTTTCCAAGATATTAAAAAATAAATTTTAAATATGTCTGTTTAAGCTGAGTAATGCATGTCAAATTCTGTCTCTGCATAGGATATGAATGGAAAGACTGCTAATATGTTTATTTAATATTTACCAGGGGCCATTTTGGGAGCACAGTGTTAACTACTGAGGTGAAAGATGGAGAAAGCTGTACTGCAGGTGTCTCTTCATGAGTTTATCACAGCCATACCTTTAGGGAGGAAAAAGCAGAGAAAAACAGTGGGTGAAGCATTCCCCTGCACTGGGGCGTGTGAAGTTGAAGAAGTTTCACTGCTGAAATAATGTGAACAGAGGGAGAGGTGAAATCTCTCAATTTAACATAAAAGGGGCTGTGAGTGATGGGTCTTTTACAGATCCGACCGGTCAGAAAAATTACATTTGTGCCAGCTTAGCACCAAACCCTGCTACTAGCACTGCTTGATATTTACTGATTTTGCCACCTGCAGCTCTGAAGAAATCACCTTCAACAGAGTCGATTTTCTGGACTGTGAGAAATTATGACAGGGAACAGGGAGTCTTCCTTAAGGTATGGCTTCCAGGAAAATGCATCTGAAGATGGTTCACTGACTTAGCAGCATGTAAAAAAGTGGCAGTTARCTGCTCACCCATCAGCAACATGAGACAACCAAAATCTGTCACTTGAGGACCCTAAATATGCTAAGGTTACATTTTGGAATATWACAAATACTTCCCAAAAGACAACACAGATGTTGTGAATTAGCACCTGTATCATTCTAGCACTGCATAATTCCAGCCATAAGCTGGGATGCCACTGCTCCATACATGTGCTCCTAAAAGGGAAATCCCCTTGTTCCAGGCTAACTTGTAATCCATAGTTCAAATGAGATGTTATGAAGAAAAGGAAATGAATGCATTTGTGGAAACATTGCATGATTAGCTCCCTCTTTGTCTCTGATGACTAAAGTTCTGGGCTGATATTCATATCAAAGGAATGGCTTTGGTTTGAGTATCCTTGCCTATGACACTAGCATTAGTCCAAAGTAAAATGAGGATACTCCAATTAATTACTGTGTTTCTGATTGACTGGTAACGGTAAAATTAGTAAGCTCAGAACTATTTCTGAAAGCAAATTTTGAACAACTGGCTCACACTATTTCCACTTGCAGCTCCAAGGTATTTTTAATTGGCTTTTCCACTGTGTTTCAAAGTGTTAAGCTATCTCTTACAATTTATTGGCAGCTTTTAAAAGYACTCTACGTACACAGGCAAAGCTTACAGCTTGACTTAGTATTTCTTAAGCATTTACTCTGCTGTTTMAATGGTACAATCTTTAKGTCAGCCAGACTATTTATGAAGTAMTTTGCTCAAAATGGTTTAGGGATARTACCTTATATTCCTATGTCAYGAGTTAAGGACTTAAAATTGACTGAAAGAGCAACTATTCTCTTTAGTTCTTTAGACTGCAGACATGGTGATCTCATGGTCTTCCCCATAAAGCAGAAGGTTTTGAATATCTGGATAAGAGATAAAATATTTGAAAAGTTGAACTATGCCTAGGGGAAGAAATCAGGAAGATAATGTACAAATTGAACATCTGGACTCCTCATTTGGAATGATGCTTTCTTGATGCAGCGGTGGATAATCTTTCCTGGAACTGCCGGTAGCATAAGCGCCAAGAGGCAATTCCCCTGTGTTTAATTTTTAGTACMGTCATTCATTATTAAAAAACACATGCTGAGCAATTGCCTAAAATTAAGTGTGAAGACTCAAACCCAGAGCATCCAAGCAGGAGCTGTTATTTCACATCATGGAAGAGCTGTGAAATGGATTTTGGGGCAGCRAGCTCCTCCTGGAGCTCAGCATCCCTGCAGCTCCACAGTGCAGAGCACACCAGTCTGAGTCTCTGGATGGAGCTGTGGTGGCTGCCTCTCAACTCTCTCAGGAGTTCACCTGAGAGCAAAGATGGCTCCAAGTTGCAGATATGACATTTCAGAATATYTCATTCCAGAAAGAATGGGATGATTGTATGTTCTTTCTACACTGCAGAAAGGTTTTATTTTTTCAAMTGTGTTATTTTGATTTATTCTGCAGCATTCAGAATGGCTATGTTGTACTATTCTCGCCACTGTGCCCAGTTACACCTTCATTGTTTGAGGCTCAACAATTCAGTCGCATTCATTCATTTTGCACTTGCTCCTTCTGTCGTGGTGTACAAATGGTGTGCTCCAATTCTCCAGCTAAAACCACGAGCYACTGTCACTGCCCCCTCCTCCAGCTGGAGGCAAAAAAGGTCAGGATCATCAGCTGAGATAAGAACAATATGCTGGAAACAATAATGTGATAAGRAAACACACAGTGGCAGCAACAATATTAATAACAAAAGGTCTAAGAGAAGAAAGGACTCACACGGAAAGCCCATGACAACAAACAATAGCAGACAACTTCCTCATCACATTTTCTTGACCTGGAGTGCCTTCTACCCAGAAGGTGGTATAGAATTGCCTCCATGTCCTGGCCACACCTTCTCCTGGCTACTGCAGAAATGATCCCTGTCCTGACCTGAACCACCAAACACCTCTCATACATCTCTTTAAAAAGTCAGAACTCTAGAAATGAACCAAGGAATATGTAAATACAATGTTATGAGCAATTCAATTCGCTGCCATTTATCTATATATAGCCCAGAGATTTTACAGGTCAAAGTGCAAATTTTCATGTGTTTTGCTTCTGCAAAGTGCATATCCTTGAACAAGAGTAGCATTGCAATTTCTTTATTTCTGCTAAGTTAGGAGTGGGTATCAATCAGCAACCAAACACAGTCAGAGGGAGGATAAACTCCTCCAGACCACAAACAGYTTTCAGCTCAGGGGATTTTCTGAAGAAGATTCAGTTTGTTGTTTTGCAATTCCTCCATGCACCCAAGTGATCTAAACCTTTCAAAGAGCTCTGAGATCTTTGTTGTTTGTGGGTACAGCAGTAAAATACACTTTGAATTCCAAAGGAAATCTTAACACTATTTCTCCTTTAGAAATTCTGCTGGGGTAAAATCCAGTGAAGACAACCACAGAAAACAGTTTAAAGGTACTTTTGAAGGTCATGTACTCTATTCTTCTATCTTACAAYTGTCTGGAATTCAGTACACATCCTGACATAAATCTGTAGCCATAGATCTGCCGAAACAGCAGATAAGATTGGTTTCTAAATCATATTGGAAAAATAATAAATCAAAATCTGTACCAAAAGACAGGAATAACCGTTCTTGGAAAAACAAATGTCTGAGATCAACACCACTGAAACATTACCTAAAATATGATACCTGTAGATACCAGTCATTGCTGGGATTCTTGTGAAAGAATCCGATCCCATAAAACTGTAAATAAAAAGCAATCATAATGGTGGCACCTCAGTAGGGAGTTATTGTGGGAAGAAAAAGCTAAACTGGCATTTCCCAATGACATCTGGCTTTTTAGACCCAAACTTAGACGAGCTGTGTGGGTACTTCTTGTCAGCATTACATCTTTCAAAACTTTTGTGTTTCATCTAGCATGCTTTTTTTTTTTAATCTTAAGGCATCAAATTTTTCTCCATAAACTCCATTTTGTTTCTTAATAACAATGGATGATCAAGCTAAAATTTGGAGTGACATTCTACATTGTTGCTCCAAAAGCTGCATTTTGTGTTCTCTTGAGAGGACTGTTTATAATGCTGAAGACTCCAACTTTACCTTGGCCCACCAATCTCCATCATAGTAATATTTCTGAGGCTCTTTGATGATTTGCCGGGAAAGAATATTTCAAGAATAATTTCAGAGTAGGCTACAGAACTAGTTTGGAGAAATTTTAATGTCCTTCACATAAAGGAACCATGGCCTGAGTCACAGAGTCCAGCACTTCCTTTATTCAATAGGTGCCAAGGCTGAAGCTGATCATATTGAAAATGCACTTAGTAATCATAATAAAAGTAGTCAGTTATTTGTGTTTCTATAGTTCACACAAACATTCTACTTGTTAGAGAAAGAAAGACCTCAATCATATTATATGACCACATTCATCAGCCATCCCCCCTCTCTTCTTTTTTCCTTTTTTTTT
>NW_026623382.1:532149-552735 GCF_030028575.1 Malurus melanocephalus
GCAATTGTTTAATTTAACATTCTAGAGACGTGATATCATTTTTACCTAACTATAAAAGAGGGAGCTTTGAAGTAACACTTCAGAAAATACTGAGTCATTTCCTGATTCAAATATAAATTGACTTCCAAAGTTGTCGTTGCTTAACTCAGCTCCGGGTGCCACTAATYTGTAAGAGAAACTCCTTATTTTAATAGATTCACAGTGGAAACAGATACAGCTATAGGGACAAAGTATTTATTTTYCATCATAATATTTTTCAAGTTCTCTGACATCAAAGAATGGAAGTGTTAATGCATCTTTTGTTGAGTTGCCTCAACACAGTGAAAATTTCTTTACACCAGCTCAACCTTTTGGAGGCATATGTAGATTTTTTTTTGCTTAACAATAATAAAAATACTTTGCCATTTTATGATACCTCTTGCTTAGTGAACACAAGGCAGTTTACACAATCTATACAAACACAGAATGTCTTATACACATTGAAGGGCATTGATCTTTTTCCTGTGTCCTAGGATCTTCTCCATATTTAGAGAGGAAAAGACAAACATCCTAGAGCAGCTCTACAACACTATTTCCTTCTTCAGCAGTGTCATGCTACCTGCTSAATAGGTATAGATTATCAAAAGAGATGATAATGAAAGCTTTCTTGCACTATGACATTCACAAAGACTTTGTTTAAAGTTAGCAGCAGTAATTGGGTATGTAATGTGCAAACGCTGTGATTTGCATACATTTAATGATAAAATATTTTTCTGGTTGGGATAACAGTATGTGCAGCAAGAAACATCTCTAATACCTTGACTAAAGCAGCACTTGTCTTTCCATCACTATTCCTTACTCAGTCTAATAAATGTAACAGTCTCTTATTTTGTTGTCATTCTTTTTCCTTATCCTTGTTTTTTTTTACTTTTACTTTTTTGAAATATCCATTGAACTAACTAGATCAGGCCTAGGAAGACCCCAAAARCTGACAACTAGAGGAGTATGCCACRAAAGTAGCACAACAYAGYTGTCCTGTCCTTAGAYTCTTTCCAATGTTTCTGCCCTTGAYTGCTGTCAGAAATAGGGTACTGGTTGGGATGGACCTTTGTTCTGTCCCCAAACAACCATTTTTAATATTTGCTCTACCACTAAGTTGGCAGTGTGCTTAAATTACTGTGCCTATTTCTCTGTTATTTACTATCTGAAGGTAAACATATGCACAACTTTTTCAGGGAAGTGTGGAAAACTTCAATGATTTTCTCTTCAGTCTCATAAAATGTGGTTCTTACATTAAGGCCTATATCTTGCGTCAGATTATGTGAGAGTTTTGGCTTGAATTTAAAAGAAGAAAACTCCTTGCTCACAAGACTGTGAAGAAAATTTTGGAAATAGGGATCCCCAGGGATCAAAAAAGGAAGTCAAGTCACAAGAATAATCTGCATTTCTCAGTATTTTTCAAATTATACTGTTTTTTTAGCCAGTCTTATGATTCTGGCAGTCTCATTCATTGGACTGATTTTAAGCAGAGGAAGACCAAAACACTGTCTGGAGCCCCAGATGGCAGATTTTCTTCCACCCAGTTGGTGCTTGCTCATTTTGGGTGAACCTCTGGATCAATGCTCTGCAAAATGCTGAAGCTTGTGGGACTACAGCAAGTGATTCAGTGTTAACTCTTTATAACATTTCATGGAGATTTTTCAATGAAATTCCTGACAGTAGATGTGTTAGTGTGACRTGACAAACTGGGTACTTTGAGAACTACTACTTTAGACATTTAAGCCTGTCTTTATATTTGCTGTTGACAACAATTAGCAGAAGGATTACAATATTATCCTAAACCAGTGCTACATTCTGTGTTATAATCTTTTTTAAGGATTTGCTTTAACATCTTTCATCACACAAAAATCCCTGATTCCTGCCTCTTGCCRTTTGCCAGGTTATATATAAATAACATCTTTCCACAGAGATGAGGAAYTTACAGTACTGTGCTTTGTCTTATCACTTAGGGCAGCAAAAAGAAARGGGGGAAAGGCAGGAAATAAAAACCCAATTATATGCTGATTTGCTAATGTTATTTTTCAGATTAAATGCCACTTTCTGTTACAAAAACTGCAGCAGTTGAAGCTGTCAGTTTTGTGAATGCTTCCACATGAAGCCTTGTCATAGCAAACAGAACGCTGGATAGTCAGGCTCCTTAGGGGGCCAGAAAAATTTTGACAGAGGTTTAACAGCCCTTGAAATTATATCCCCAAATCTTGGAAAGCCTGCTGGTTCAGTGGGAAAAGACATAAGCTGACCAAGTTATAAATAAACTCTTTTATCACAGGCATTGGTGTCTTGGTGACTTCAAAGGCCAAGTAAAAAGACTGATTTCTCTGAAGTCCCATAGACAGTAAGAACTTTATTGTGCTGGTCAAGCGAATCCTGGCCCAGAGYTGCAATTTGATAATACTTAATTTTCTTTCTTTATTTCCCCTTTCTTGTCCTGTTTTGATATCATCATCTGAATTTCTGGTRAACTGAGATCAGAAAACTTTGGATCTACATTTGATGTTAAATTGAGAGGTGTGTATTTAACGCTTTCATTTCCTGCGCAAATTTTTTCTAATCTTGGAGCCAACACTATAAACATTTTAAATGTAATGAAAAAAAAATTCTACATTTACATACAGAGCTACCCACTGTCACCACTCCTTCTGCAGGTGAAAATGAAAGCATATTCTTGGGTGCACTTTAAACATCTTCTTCCAGCTGTTCTAGTGTAGACCACTGTTATATATTAAAATAAAAAAAAAAATAAAAAAAAAAAAAGAGCCTGGACCCCTTATCTTCAATTTTACCTAATATGTGATCCAAGCAGGATGACAACTAGAGCATTGTCACAATTAGTGACAAAATAACAGAGGACCCAAACTCACATAATTTTTGCAAAGCTTAGCTCTTCTTGTGATAAAAAAACACCACTGTGAACATTTGCCTTTTGAAGGCCTAAAGGTACATATGTTTTTTTTTCTTTCCAGAGAGATTCTGCTACTAGTTGTAAGTAACCTGTTCATGAGACACACGAATAAGAAGAAAAAAAAAATCAATTCAGTTTCAATGTGTATGTACTTCACCTTGTTTGGGGAGAAACTGCTGCTTGGTGAGGAGACATGGAGAGAAAGCAGGAAAAACTGGAAAGCATCAGTATTTGAAGTGATTTGAATAGTAGTTAATGATGCATGTGTGATTTTGACAGAATGGAGCATCTCAGTCATCTTCTCCCCTTCTTTCCATAGAACCAAAAGTTCCATCAGAAGGAAAAACCCATATTTTTATATGCCTGTTTCAGTGCAAATTTCATATTTAAACTCATTTGTGGACTTCTTTCACTACTACCCATTGGAAAATTTGTTTGTGTAAAGTCTGCAGGCAACTTGTTTTACTTGCAGTATTCAAACAAAATATTGTATGCCTCTTTCTGTATGCAAGGAAAATCATGTCAGACACAGACACGCAAAGGAAACACTGAAGCACAAAATATTGTCATTGGCAAAGCAAAGGAAAGAAGTTGACCAGCTGCCAGTATTTGAGGAGATCCAGCGGAAGGGGCATTACTCCAAAGGACACATGCCTTAAACTTCAGAGATGCAACAATCTTTCATGTTGGAGAAAGACAAAGAAGAAATGTTCCACCTGCTTCATGTGACAGAAACAGCCTCAGTTTTGTTTTTGYTTTGCATCTTGATGGTAGATAAAAATAGAAGGATTAGACAGTATGGTATTTTCTTTAGGAAACATCCCTAACAACTGAGAAAAAGCTTATTMTTTCAGCAAAGGTAGCTCAGTGACGGACTTTCACATAATATCTAAAACTACACAATGTCTTATATACTTCATATTTAAAAGATATGTTGCTTTTACCACCTGATCTGTTCTTTTTACTCCTGAAGTTTAAGTTTTCTTCATGTGACCCCACAAAGTGTCACAGGAATGGATTGAGTTAAAGTGGGATATCAATACCAAGCYGTGTCATTGGTACCATAGAACTGTRCAGGAGAACTGTTTAAAACCAAACCTGCCCAACCTTTAAAAATCAACCAGTGAATTATATATTTTTTATAAGACACATTAGAAAGGGATGATTTACTGTAAGTCTGGTGCCTCATATTTGACACTCAGAGGCATCAATTATTTCTGACAATCAGAATGAAATGGATTGAACTAGGAAAATGGTGTTCAGAGAAAATCCCACTGATGGTAAAGTGTATGATGGAGATGTGAATTATATGATGTGTCAGTGACAGCTTTATTCACAATAGAAACCATCTGACTGTAAAATTCTGTGTATTAACATTTTCTTTTTAATGTTTTGTGAAGATWTTAGGTGGGCAGAAAATACATCCAGAATTTCTTTGACCACTTTTCTCTTATTGTCCTTTCTTCTCAAGATTATCCCATAATCATCCTTTTGTCATTCCATCAACATCTTGACAGTTCCTGAGCTGCAGTGCACATTTGCTCCATCACCCTGCTAACTTTGTGTTTTCCCTCAAGATAGAGTGACCTGTATTTCCTCACACCTTCTCAAAGATCACACAAGCCAAGCACTGCTTGGGATCAACTTATTGCATTTCTCAGCCACTTTGCTGTGGATGAACAAAGCAGATCTGTGTGTGACCATGTTCAGGGTAAGGCTCTGACCATACATCTTCTGCCATGTATTCCTGCTGTTGACTGTGATATTCCCTGGACACACCACAGGCATTGAATTACTCAGAGATAGTTCAGAAACTGTCCACAATGGGTTGGTTCAGGGAGTCAGCCACAGATGATAGAATCCTAAACTTGATCCCTACATACTTATAACAAAAATAGGGGGTATTTCAGGAATATTTATTTTTATTCAAGAATATTGTGCTGAATTGCAATTCTGAATTCTGAATTCTGACTTCTTACCCTCCAGTATACTCAGTCTTTCTCATGCTACCCTAATATGCTTTGGATCTTGCTTTGGGCATCATGGCACTTACTATGTTACAATTTTAATATTTTTGTAACTTCTAGCCTAGCCTTCTGCAGTTACCCATCTTTAACTTTCATAACTGATCTGCCTGATGCACATCATGTATTTATAAAAATACATAAAGCTATTKTATTTTCAATAAATTAATATTTTCTTCTA
Organism: Malurus melanocephalus; assembly: GCF_030028575.1. Lineage (NCBI taxonomy): Eukaryota > Metazoa > Chordata > Aves > Passeriformes > Maluridae > Malurus > Malurus melanocephalus. The sequence goes on from NW_026623382.1 coordinate 537,296, forward strand.
AAATATACTGCCATGGCAATCACTTCCCATTACCCTGTTAGTAATCTTTAATTTTATACTAATTAAATCTCAATTTAAGCACAGAATATGCAATAAAATMTAAACAAAAATACTATCTTACCTCTCCCCAAAATGTTCTGAATTACCATGCTAAAGTTTCAAATTTTCTTTCTCACGTTATAAATCCTCCTTCAGCACTAAGAATGTAGCTTAACTATAAAGACATATTTTTGCTGTTTCAAGCCCTTATGCTGAACTATTGCTGACTCCCTTCTGGCCCCATGTATCCAATGAGTATTAAGGAAGAAGATTAAAAGAAACAGAGTACCTTTAAAATTCAGTGTCCCAGCTTCCTTCTTGTCTTTCAGTAAAAATTGTTCTTCCCCATCTGATCTCCTTTCAACCCAATTTTTCAACCCCTGGCTAACAGTCCCATTACCTAGTATGGTTTTAAGTTTTTCTATGTGTCTGTCTTGAACTTGGAAATTAACTATAATAATATAATATATAATAATAATATTATAATAATATAATATAACTTTAATACCATTAATGACATTAATGTCTTCTCATATTATCCTAYAAATACCTGAAAATGTATCAAATCTCTATCTTTGCCAGTTTTAATAGCTTGTCCTGAAATATCTATGGAAACAGCTGTCTGCAAATACTGCAAAACTTCAGTGTGATATTATCAAAGTCTTCACATCATCCTAAGTCAATGACTGGCTTYCATGAGTTTTACTCTGACCTTTAGTGAAAATGTTGCTGAGATCCACAATCTGAAGCAGCAGATATAGTTAGATCCTTGTCCAGACCCCAGAGGTCTTTCACTSACATCCAGAGATTCTGAAACAGGCAGTTGATTGCATGAGTATTAAGGTTTATTGGAACCAGAATTCTCCTGCTACAGGTGCATTTTACCTGCAGATTTACCTGTAGGTAGGTTATATCACGCTATAACCAACAATTACATTATAACAAACCACTTTGAAGCCTGGCAAAGGAATGAGGGGCCACTGAGGAGCACACAGTCAGATTTCTGCCACAGCAGTGGATTCCTGCCTTCCTTCCTCTTTCTACCCTCCATCAGCACTGTAGCTGACAGCTCTTTGTCACCAASATAGTCACTCAGGGAAGGATGTTTCCAGACTCAGGAAATTCAGAACTCAAAATAAACACGAAGTAGTTTCCAAATGCAGAAATTGTCCCTCCATGATCATTTGGTTACTACTTGTTTTTCAGCACAAAGRGTCTGGAGGCTGTTAGCTCTATCTATTGGGAATCATCCCAGGCCCAKATTAAATTCCAGACTGGAGCCCTAGGACATGTTCAAGTTGGGTCTCAGGTAACATGCTTCTGAGTTGGACTGAAATATGCTAGTTCTGTTTCCTGGCAAATCCTGCAAAAGAAAGGAAGTGTTGATTTGTCCCAAAGTAGAAGATTTCAACCTGGCACACAGTCATCCTGCTTTATCCTGCTAGCCTGAGCCAGAATGTGCACAGCTTGGCTCTGGTGCAACCTGTTGACAAATCAATAGCAAAGACTAGCAGAAGTCTTTAGAGGAGGTCTTCTGGCCTTAGGAAGACCTTGAGAAACACAAAAAAGCCTCTGCTCTGTTGAGTGACCATGGGCAAGGCATTTTGCTGCTATGTTCATCAGTTTCTTGTCTTTCAGCTAAGTCTTGTAATGAYGTCTACAGAGCCCTGCTCAGAAAGTGATTTAAGATTTATTTGTAAAAGTGCTGCAGAAAAGGAATGTGATATTCATCATCCCTGTTTCATTGTTAAATAAATTAGACCACATTAAATTTAAAGTTATTTTATTATGTCCCCAGTGCTAAAGTGGTCTATCCAAGCAGGGAATAAGATACTAATGTATTTTTAATACAATACCTGAACCTTTGGGCTGTGCACAGAAASAAAAGAGGAAAAGGCAGAAGTCCTAAAACTGAGTTGATGTGGACATATAGCAAGATCTGCCTCAGGGGCTTTACCCTGTATCAAGAGATGTGTCAAGAGGAGGGACCAAGTTCAGGGCTTGAGCTGCACGGGCTCCAGCTAGCAGTGATATTTCCCAGGCTTTGCCATCCCATGGGCAAGTGGGTGGAGAAATGAATGCACTGGAGGAATCATGACATTTCACTCCCTAGCAGCCTTACTTAGRCCATGTGTCTGCTGCAAGCTGGCAATCGAGAGTCTAGGACTCAGTTCTAACTTTCAAACCATGGGTTGTCAAAGACATCGGAAGCATGGCAGGGTTTCTATCTTTCATGTCAATATTTCTATCTACATTTCATGGCAGGGTTTCTACCTGTCCTTCATGGCAAGATTTCTATCTATCACAAATATCTGCAGGATCTTCAGAGGCTTCAGTGTTTTCATGCTCACCATGCGATAGCTACCACTATCCTGATATAAAGGGGTGGGGAGAAGAGGGAGGCTTTGGGCTAGAGAGTGTGAACAGCATGTCCACAAAATAGGTGTGGCAGAACAAGAGCTGAATGTGAGTCTCCTGAGGGTGAAGCAAGAGTGTTAATCATCGGCTTTCTTAACCTCACCCACCCCTCTTGCTGTTAGCTGAATTATCTTTTATTTCCTTTCCATTCCTGTTTTCACTTAAATTTTGAGTCTGCTTGGACCTTGGTCCTTTGTTTCTAGAAAGCTGCTTTATTGTTAAAGAAGTTCTTAAAAGGTCTGACTGCACACTTTTCCCCACCCCTCCCAAATTCCACACAGCCATCATGTGTCTCAGTCTTTCAGGAGAGGGGGTGCCTGGCTGGAAAAGGGCTGAGGGTTGAGGCGGGGGTGCTCCTGGGCACAGGCACAACTCTGCTTCAGGGAACACTCTGCTTCTTGGGCAATTCCTTTGATGTTTGACAATATATTTTATCCAGGGAGTCACATTTCACCTCTAATATATTTAAGTTTTGTCTGTGGTTCAAGAATCACCATTAGAGTTGTTGCTTTTTCTGCATTTTGGTCTTGGAGACCTAACAAAGCTGCAGCCAATAAAAACTCATTTTTTTCTGTTGTATGCCCAAAAAATATCATCATATAACTAACAAATATCATATTTTGGTTACAGTATCAGATGGGCAGAGCTTGTTACCTCCCAGCAGATTAACCTTTGAATCTTTACCGATTCATTAACTGTGCACATCAGTCACCCGATTTCAGTAAAATTTATTGCAATTAAGTATTGCAGTGCTGAGGAGGCTGGATAAGATTCCCTGTTATCAGTACCATTAATGGCTTTCTGAAATGTTGCCAGTTCATTCACCCCACCCAGCTTTCAATAATAAAATAATTTTGACATAGAGCCCATGTTTCAACATTTTTAATAAAAACAAAATAAAAAAACCATCAGTAACAGAGCAGTAAAGTTTTCCCTCTCTTTCCTCTTTGCCAAAACTAACAGAAAGGAAAATGTCGATCTGGCTCAGCTCCAAAAAAGGAGGAAATTGAATGGTCTTAGTTCTTACTCTTTGACTAGTAGCATTGTGTACATAGAAGACTTGACTCTTGGGCTCATTTTGACGGATCTGAAACACAGATAAGAATGTAGAAGACTAGATTCTGTAATTTATAGCCAATGATTCTGGTTTAGATCTTTCACTACCACATAACAAATCAACRTGATTTAGAAAATAACATGGTTTCTGCCATTGACATAAGCCATATGTGAACTGCTAAGCTACTATGTAAGCCACAGCCATAAATTTTAGTCAGTAGAAGGAGATTCTTTATACTGTTCTGCTCAAAACTATTTAATCCATTATCAACATTTTGAATGAGTTCTTCCTAAATGGCACTCTGGTAATGTGATGGAATGTATATCTTAGGCTAAGGGAAGAGAGAAAAATATCTTACACACAGTTTTATATGTAACTCACTCCTAACTCACTCTCYTATTTTGAAACAGGACAAAATTTTATCTTACAATCATGTTAATATGTTACAATCATGTCCTGATAACGGATTAAAACCTCACTGATTATATTGTCTGTGATCGGTCCTAATAATAATGGTCAGAAAAGCAAATCCCAGTGAGTAGAAGAGCTAAGTATCTGGAACAAGACTGAAGCAGCAAATAAGTGGCCAAAATCTTCCCTAAAATGTTTGAGGTTTCAAATTAAGTCTGAAGATCTTTGTGAACCTTGTGCTTGCTTAGGCTTCCCTTGCACATCTGAGATGTCTGACAGCTGGATGACAAGAAATGAGTGTAAATATGTATATGACAAAAGCTGTAGAGTAAACATGCATACAACAAAACCTCACACAAGTGAGGCTTCCTTGGGCCAGAACAGACCCATCTCACTTGTGTGAGGTAAAATCTGCAGGTGTCATTATCAACCCACACGTAAAATCATGTTTCCACACACACTCCTTTGTGCATGCAGGTTTTTATCTGATGTACACAAACTTAAGAAGCAAGGGAGGTTTTTCTCTCATTGAGACCTCATTGAGAGTATGAGGGAGAAAATGTGGGGTTGGCTCCTCCCATGCAATGTTAGACACTTCTCTGGGCTGCTCTGCTCAGTTTCCACAGTTATGGAAGAAAAACAGGTATCCTCAGAAAGCAATTTTTAATTTGTTTGATTACCACCTGGAAGAACATCTCAGGGCAAAGAATTYCCCTTCTTACAGCTGCCTCAGGTAACAATCTTCCATGGGGTGGGATAACTCTGTGCTCACAAATCTCTGCCTGGTTCCCCTAAACTGCAAAGGTGAAGCACAATAACTGGTCAGGGTGGGAAGGAGGGAATGAAGTCTGTCTTTCCTAGGTTTATTTTCAAATTCTGTGGCCTGGATGTCTCCTGAGGACACCCCTTACTCACTCCCTACTGGCTAGACACCGTTGCAAGTAAAAACTACCCAAGGCTTCAGAGCCCAATACTCAGTGGATGCACATCATTAAAGTAATGCTTGAGTGTGAAATGAGTGGAATAATAAGTTTATTTTTCCCAGAGGCACCGAGTTCCTGGAACTGTGATTGCTCTTAACCTCCTTCATCTTGGTGCACCTCCTCATTGCACAGCGTTTTCATGCCAGAGAAAACTGAGGCACAGTCTGTTCCCCTTTCTGCCATGCCCTAGTTTCTAAGGAAAAAACATTCACACACATGAGGTGGAGGAAGCAATGACACACTCTGCCCTGCTATCCTGTCTGGAGTGCAATCCTTGCACTTAAATGTAAAATGGATTGTGATATCAAGGTTGTGTGCTGCTTCTAATGCAAAGCTACCATAGCACCCTTTTATTGAAATAGGAGAGTGCAAAGAATTGCACAAACTAAGCCAGGGTTTCTTGAATCCTAGCTCAGCACTTACTCAGCCTGGTTTTTACATCCCTGGTGTAGAAATACAGCTGCATGCAGCTTTGAAAAGGTGATCTGCAAATCTCTTTGTGATGTGAATAAAATAAATAGCTAGCACAAACTCAGAGTGTTTCTGGTGTGTACATTTACTTTGTTTATTAAAAAGTCCTGTGCTCTTGTAACAAAGTTTGGAAGCAGATGTGGTGTAACGAAACGAGAACAGATTTCCAAAGGTGAAAGGATGCTAGGAGAGGACCTGTTATAACTCTTCAACAAACAATACCAGAGGTCAAACATTTCTTTCTCATCGCTGGTCCATGAAATAAYTTTAGGAAATGTACTGATTGGGAAAGTATTTGGCCTGGCCCTGTAAAAGTGTTACTGACCCTGCCTGTTAGCAGAATACTGGCTCTTACAGCATGGGTGTCACTTTGGCTATTAAAATATTCGTATGAGCTATTGAGTGTTAATGCTATGCAACTTCAATTWCTTGAGAAGATTAAAGGAAAATTAAAATTTGTGGCACTTCCATGGACCAGGCTTTCATGAGAAGCCATTCCAGTCACATGACATAATCAGGTCTTGGTTTTGTAAAGTCAGAATAAAACCTGAGGTGAGATATTTCAGCAGATTAATTAAGTAAGGAAAACATCATTTTCTCAAAGCAGTTAATTTTACAACACCTAATGCCCTATTAAAATGACTTATTTAGACAGGATCACAGACAGAATCAYAAAATTGTTTGGATTGCACGGGACCTTTTAGATCATCTGTTTGAACACCCCTACCAAGGGCAGGGACACTTTTCCCTAACCCAGGTTGCTCAGAGTCCCATCCAACCTGCCCTTGGACACTTCCACTCAAGGGGCATCCACCATTTCTCTGGGCAACCCTTTTGAAGTGCCTCACTATCTATAGAGTAAGGATTTCTTCCTAACATATAACGTAAATCTCTCCTCTCTTAGTTTAAAACCATTCCCACTTGTCCTATCACTACCTAGCTGTGTAAAAAGTCATGCCCTTTCTTCTTATAAGCCCTCTTTATGCCCTGAAAGAGATCAGTAGGCTTAAAATTAAAAAAGRACTGTAGCAAGATTTTTGAAAAAGGACTAACCTGCCTGAGTACTTGTGAAAAGCTCACCAGGTCCTTGTTTATATAGTTCTAACTCCTGTTAATTTCAACAGAATTTACAYACTGAATAGGTAGAGGCCAAAACCCCAATTGATTATTGGAATTACACTAGAGGAAATAGAAGAAGAAGAAGTAAAAAAAAAAAAAAAAATCAGTAGATAAATGGTTTTGTGCATTGCAGGACTTCAAATGTGAACTTTTACAATACAACACAGAAATAAAGAAAAGTAAGGAACACTTCTGATGCTGTTACTTTGTTTTTCTAGTTCGCCCTGTAGTGTCTTTGCAGTTCCTGCTCAGAATGAWCACAGGAACTGCTTATGAAGACAGCAGTACTATAAATATTATCTCAGCCTTTGCTATCAGGGAACAAAGAAACAGAGTCAATCTTGTAAAAAAAATGGTTTAAAATCCCATTTAAATGAATAGTGGATATACATTTTCCATAATAGTTCAATAGATTTTCTTAAATCAAGTTTACTTTGCAGGAGCTTTAGTTGCAAATGAAGAAAACTTCCTGCTGCAATACTAGCTAAACATTCAAGCACAAACAAGCTCATGTCTCAAAGGTCCAGTTCCTCCRAGCTGATGGATCTCTGTCCTGTACATGTGTTTAGTACAAGTTTTGGTTGACAGCAAAGCAGARAATGATTCCTCTTATCGAGTATTCCACATTCTTCATGTGATGTAACATCTGTCAGAAAGTTACAGCTTGATGTTTCAGTTTCATTCAGTACTGTGGTCTTTGGCCTCAGAACAAAACCAAAATAAATGTGAGCATTTTGGACCTTTTGCTAAAACTACGCTATGCATTCCTTTAATCTTTCTTTCTAGAGACACTCTACAATAGTTTCCTTGTTTTAGACCTTCAGCATTGCTGACATTAATGCAATTATTTTTGACAAGTTGAAAATCTTCCTGTAATTGAGTTTCTATTTGACTTTAATGTTTGCCCCATTTGGAAGGCCCTGTTAACAGATTTCAAGCTGTGATAATAATATTTCCTTCCTCTATTATCAAACTTTCTAATCTGTTTTCTTTACAGATCACCACTGCTCAAAACGGCCATGAGATATTTTTCAAAACGTGTAAAAGGTCCTATTTTCAAAAGCTTGGGGTTTGGGGATTTTTAAATTTTTTTCCCATATATCCAAATGACACAGTGGGTCTCAAGAAAAATAAGTCAGTGAGACTGGAAGAAAAAAAGTCATAATTTAACACAGAGATGTCTACTTAGCATCTTTCATAAAACAGTGCCTTTTTTTTAAAGTAGCCTCTACCATTAGTGTATCATTTATTAACTGATATATAGACAATGAAATATAGTTTTGCTGAAAATATTTTTTTCTCAGCTATAGGTGCTATAAAAGTCATATAACAGTTATATTTGAAATCAATTCTTTCCCCCTCCCCAAGCTGTCTTTCTTGAAACATTTTGTTTTATTTGTCTGATGTTTCTTATTTCTGCACTAAAGGATACATTGAAGAATGCAAAAATTAAAGACTTCAGTCTTTACCAGTACAGATTTCTTGAACTGTCTCTCACAAAAATTATTGCCACAAACTTTCTCTTTTAAGGCACACTGACTATGAAGTTATCATTTTGGTTTCAACACGATTTTCTTTTTTCCCTGGCAGGGCTGCTTCAAGTCATTTATTCTGAGATATCCATGCCAGAGTACAGCCATGCTACTCTAACAAATGGACTGTGGGGTATTTGTGAATAACAGACAGTTTGATTTTAAAAGAAAAATGTCAGTCTTCAACTCTGGCTGTAACGCTCTGCTTTTGGAAAGCACATCTMGGGAAAGAGTGTATAGATGTTGGAGGCAAAATTGTTTTTCCCTTTACTCACCATTCCAACTGATATTTAAGGGATAAAAGACAAAGCAMGTTTGGAATATAAACCCCAGTCAAATCAGCCAAACAGAGGTTAAGAAAGATTATTTTTAAGTACTCCATACTCCATACTGCTCTTGGGCTATGTCAGTTGGTGGTCACCTTTGGCAAGGTTATATTTCACCCAAGGATGTATATAACTTGCAGTATCACTCAAGATGTGCATACCAGCACTCATTTAAGTATTATTCAGATTTATTATGCATTTTTAAGGGTGTGTGGAAGTTGGAATCAGATGCGAGAGGTGGTCAGCTTTGATTTGAGTTATTCTTTCACGATGCTATTATTGGCAATTGCTCCGACACACCTTCTTTGCAAAATTAAAAAAAAAAATCATCTCCTCATCAATGTAGAAAGCCAGAGACATAACAGCAAGGGCGTAATTATTATGTTCATACTCTGTGGGAGAATGGCTATGCTACGCTTAACCCCTGTACATTTTCTTTGCCTTGTATACAAGGCGTTTCATAGGAAGGAGAAAGATYCTCCTGGAAGATGTCTGGCCCAGATTTCTATCATGGATATATAGGAGAAGTTATGAATAGCATTAAAACCTGTGGTCACAAGAATCATTGGAAACTGGCCCAATGCTGCTCCTGGGAACTGTGTGTAATCACTGCTTTTTCACATATCTCAGTTTCACTTGGTTCCTCAACACACTGCCCTGGACTGAAGCCCTGCACCAGAGAGGACACTGCCTCTGCAGGAGCTGCACTCAATATTATAGAAAAGTCATTACCAGTCCCCAGGTTGAGGAGAAATGTAGCCATAAGACTTTTRATGAAAGGTGGAATTATAGTACGTTGAAAATCTCTTAGGCAAATGATAAAATAATAATGCACTGTGTTTTATGACATCTGGGTTTCATTAATAGATTATGTTATAGAACCTGTTCCATGAGCAAATACATAAATGCTTATTTGCCACATCTTATCAAATAACATAAAATCAGATTTGCAAATACTTGCACAAATAAATAACTCCAATTCAGTTCTACATTATTCATGGATTCATGATCCTGCTTATCACCGGATACTTGATTTCATGCTGGTATTCATGAAGGTGCCCACCAGCCACCCCAGATTTCTGAGCGTGTGCCAGAAATGCACTGTTATTCATTGTTTGTTCTTTTTCTCTCATTAAAGGGGGCAATTCTTCAGATGGGGCAGCAGGAAGCRTGACCCACTCCACGCTGTGACTGGAGAGCTCAAGACCTTTCAGGTCTGAAACCTGAGCAGAGAAATGAGAAGGTGCAAACCCTCACACAGCAAAATGAACCCTGTGTGACACAAGAATGTTGAGTTTCACACAGGGCTGGTGCTGGTATTTTACAGTTGTGATGAATATGGGGTAAAATCCTACATCTTGCAGGATTGGTGTAAAAGATTTTATAGTTTGAATTTTGCCCTGCAAATCTGTAGCTTCTTCTTCCCTGTAAACCTTCACTCTAATTGGTTTCTCAGTGTCATACCCATTGCAAAAYATTCTTGACCTGAAACTTTCTTTACCACTGAATCCCAGAAATCTCAACTTAATTTTAAGAAATAAATGTTTCTAAATATCAAAATATTCAAAATATTTCCATTGCCAGGAGGTTCTGCCATTTAACCTGAAATGTGCAGAAAAAGCTTTTCACAGAAGAAAAAACACCTGGCAGAACTGATAACCCCAAAAGCCACAACACTCCCCTCTGTCTGCCTTTCCCATTAATGGAGTAAAAAAGCTAGTAAAAAAAAATTTATTTTGAGTAAATAATGTGGGGAGTCTCTGAGTGCAAAGTTTTGTACCTCCTAGCAATTCCTGGGCTGTGTTGTTATGGATATGAGCTTGTTTGAACAAATTTCTGTATTCACTGGATGCATGAACATACCAAGAATCTAAACAGTGACAGTATTGCTAAATAATGCAAATATTTCTGTACATTCTGCTGCAATACATGTTAGGCAGTGCTGCACTGGATATAGATTATAGAGATATTATACAGTTTATAATTTGTGCACCTCTCCATTCCCTTATTCTCTTGCAAGAGCATGCAGGACAATCTTGTCTATAGTTTTTTAATGGGATTTTTTTTAATTCCAATGTCCCCATATTAGCTAACAAGTTTATGATTTGAAATTGTGATTACACATGAGGAAACACCAAATTATCAATTGGACAACTGATATACCATACACAAAACAAGATAAAAAGTAACATAGGAAACTTCATAAACTAGATTTTTCTTTAGATACAAGTGGTTTGCTATTTTTGATGGAGTAACATGTTTTATTCTGGAAATGTTTTTTCTTTATTTTCATGTGACAGCACAGGTTCRACATTTGTGGGAAGGGATGAAAGTGGGCCTATTCCTRTGTTTTGCCACTGTACTGTGACTCRTACCTGCATGTGCYGCTTTCCCTGTACAAATTKATATTTCAGGCTTTGTCTTAATTGTGTCTTATCCTCTGTGTACTGAGCTTGCTGAATATAAAAATTGATATCTATGTTTGCAATAGTTCTAAATACATTATTGTGCTAACTATGCAAAAGACATATTTTTTTTTTACACAGCTCCATGCAAAAGCTCTTCAGATTCATGTTGAAGACTTTGGGGGCAGCTGATTCAAGCTGTTTTATTCCCCAGCAGTAAGGGGTYTGCTGTAAGGAAATTGCCGAGGCTCCATCTGTAGCCAAGAGAGAGGGACAGACACATCTAGGAGGGTGCCTGTCTCACACAGATGTCCTAGGTTATAACAAGATTTCAGACTTAGCATATTTAGCTATGTCCACAGAGAGTTTTYAAGGGTCTTGCATCACCATAGAGACCAAAAGTTGGCAAAGCACGAAACAAGCAGCCAGGATTTTGCTCTTCTCAAGAGCAATGGAATTACTTAACTAGAATGACAGCTTGAGTTTTTCAGAATTCTTTCTTATCCTTCTTTGCTTCTGTGTTGTTTTCAGCAGCCTGATTTTCTACCTGCCTCTAAGATGAATGATCAGAACTTATCTCAGAAGAGATGATGCCTCTAAGAAATTATTCTGATTCCTTTGATMATGAAGCTCCCAAATGGCAGCAATGACTGATGAATGAACCTAATTTGTGGATTGGTTCCCTCTCTCATTTTTGGCTGGTTTTCCAATAGCCAGATTTCATGTCTACAAATACATTGGTCAGAACTTGGGGACATTAGATTGGTCTGAACCTAAACCCATGTAATTGAAACTCAGCTATTGATCCAGACTGCCTGCTCACCAGCACTGTCCTACTGCTGGCCTGAGAGCCGGCTAAGGACTTTAAGTCAGGCTTTATACACCTTATCCTGAAGAGAATGAGAATRAAACACCCACATTTACAACACATGTCAAGGGTTAGATTATTTATWTACAGAGTCTAAGATCTMGAAGGTAGCTCTCATCCTATTTTGYAGACTTGMAWCACTRTTTCTGCARCMTRGCAGGATGAAGGAACAGCACTCCATCCCTGCTGGCAAAGCTGTGCCAGTGCAACAAGGAGAGGGAGAGCCATGGGGGAAGAACATACTAAAAGGAAAATCCCGGTGGCCCAGTGAACAGAGGATTAACTGCTCCTGGCTTACTGTCACTGTTTTGCTTTGCTTTTGTCCCAGGACACTTTAATATAAAATACATCATTGCTTGAAAGACAAGAATTTATGSACTCCAGACTAGTTTCTCTCTAAAGTACTGTCTTCAATCAAATACCATCACCATGAGGCTCAAGTTGTGTGTTTGCTGCTGGTTCATCTCTTAAGTGTTTCCTAATGCAATGGTATTTGAAGTTTTTAAAATAAAGTGGAAGGCAAGCAGGGGCAGGCAGGGGCACGCAGAGGCAGGAAGGAAGGCAGGAAGGCAGGAAGGCAGGAAGGCAGGAAGGAAGGAAGGAAGGAAGGAGGGAAGGAAGGAAGGGTAAAATTAATTACAAAGATTCATGTCCTTTTAATATTTACAAAAGTCTAGTGTGCCATGCCTTTAAATCCTAGGATGCTTAACATGAAATACCCTGCATTTTGAGTTCATTGTTTAGCAGCAATGGCTTGAGAGCTGAGATTGATGGTCAAGTTCAGCCAGTGAAATGGCTGTATTTCCAGTAGTTCTGATGTCCATTTCAGAGTTCTCTTTCCCATACTTTCAGTATGTCAAACAGCTATATACAGTTGCTAGATGGCAGAAGTTAAGCAAAGTTAAAATAACACTGGTAAAATGAGTAAGGCCTATGCTAGCTGACGCAGGGATTTTGGTTTACAACTATGAGGTGAGTGTCTGTGAAGCAACTTTGGGAGTTTCTGAGAAATGTCATCTCCTGTTAAATGTTAAATGTCTTTGTGTTAAATTTGGCTCTGCTGCTTGTCTCTGGTGTGAGACTTTTCATAATAGCACACTTCATTGCAAGACAACCATTTTTAACAGCCCAATGTTAAAATGCACCCAATTCCAAGAGTGATTTTCTCAAAGTGTTAAGGATAACAGTGCTATAATAGATATCTTTATTCTGAAAGTAGGTAAAGGCAATGCTCTGAAGACCTTCCTGCCTCTCTGCCTAGTTCTAGAGCCCAGAAAATCAATGCAGCTATTATGATTTATATGTAGTCTCTAAAATAGGATGTTATAAGTGTGGATGTGAATGACCTTGATCCTTGCAATTCATTATATACAGATTTATTAGACAGAAATGCAAAAAGGATTTCATATGTTCATTTCCATGAAGATGATAACTTTTAACTTCAAAAAGGAAAAAGAGAGGGAAAYTTGCAGTGTCAGGGTTCCCTCCTTGTTTAAAAGACCAAACATAGCATATGTTTTTGGGGGTTTTATTGCTTTGTATATATGGGGAGACCAAGAACACAACCCATTTGAGGTGGTGACAAGGATGCCTCATGTTAGCCASTGAAATGCCCCCCCCACACACACACACATTTTCAAATTGCAACATTAAAGATTAACTGACATGAAATGCATTTTAAATATGTAGTGTTTATGCTGTCCCCAGTAATCTCAACACGTCACCATAATGACTACGAGTCCAAGCAGTACTAAAGAGTTATTTTTAGCAAACAGCTGGCAGTGACTSACGAACTCGAAGGGAATTCTAGCAGTGAAGCACAAAGGAGGACGTTGCTAACATTCGTGTTTTCCCACAGACAAACTCAAAGTCTTGCACAGTGACAGACAGCACATGAGGATGCCTCATACCCGGGTGCTGAGGTGGTTTTCCTGCAAAACAAAGACTGGCTAAAACACTACGCAGATCCTTAAAAATCAAAGGCCTTTGGCTTTACAAGTCCAATTTACAGSCTGATTTTAAGTTCTCATTTTCAGTGCCAGACAGGTTCAAAAAGAATGTCTGTTTTCATTTCAGCTGSGCTAATCCACACATAACATCCTTTCCCACTATTTACTAGACTGCAGCTATCAAATGAAGATATGATGTCTGTGTTTGGCTTATTTGGTTTAAATTCTAATGGCCATGATGTAATCACTATAATCAAGCAAAGCTTGTCTGTCTTTGGGTTTGGGTCTCTTTGCCATAGGCCCAGTGTTTCTAGCTGTGTCATTTAAACTAACCATAACACTGCCTAATTTTCAATTAGCAGTGGAAATGCCATGCAAAGTTGTGTGGCCCTAATTTAAAGGCTGCTTTTCAAGRCTCTTTGTTCTTTTTTAACAGTTTACTAATATTTAGATAAGCAACCTCAATTTGCAGTTAAACTTTGCAGTTAATGCTCTGTTAAACTGAACTCACCCTGGGGTTTTTTGGGTAGTCATTGTGAGTGYTTTTTTCCCAAATGTACTCATTAACTCTCTTCACATCCAGTAGAGGTAGGACTTTTGTGCAGGATTACTCAGGAAGAGCTTTATTTAAATAAGTTCTGAAAAATTTTAAGAAAAAATAAATTAATTGATATTCCTTTAATGCCCTAGTTCCTCTGTTTATTTACCTTTTTTTAGAGAAAAATTTAAGTTGTATATGTCTTGCTTTTTTCAGAAGAAAAGATGGGAACTCTGGATAAGTTGCAATGCTAAAGCAGTGAAGGGGAGAGAAAGAAACAGGATTCTGACTGCTGCTTTGTTTAAATTCATTTGCCTTCACCTCCTCTCTGTCTGAAAGTTTGGTTCCTTGCCCTTGAAAGCAAAATGTCTGCATTTTTTACATAATTTCTCAATATGTGAAAACTTAATCTAAGAAAATATTAAGTTTGAGTTTGACAGAACTGCACTTGCAAGAAGATCTTAAAAATTACTGAAGATGAAAAGAATGAGAAACACACATAGACACAATGAGCCCTAACTAGTTAGGACTAAAATATGAATTTATGCTAAGTATTAGGAAAATATTCCTGCCAATTAGATGCTTTCAAGGAATAATCAACTCAAGGAAACATATATTTGGGGCATTAAAACTTCATAGGAACCAAATGCCACAGAAAATTCTTCATTAACATAAGATGGGCTGATGCTCTGTCATCCTGCTTGACAGCCTCAGATATGTTTTGTTGTCTTATATTAGGGCATAGGATTCATGAGTTAAATTATCCCCAAGGTATGTCTGGCCCAGTACCTGCTTCTGACAGGAACCCATTGCAGATGTTTAAGGGAGTAGGCAAAAAGAAGGCATATTCAAATAATTCCATTAAKGTTTCATGAAATTAGATAAATATAAATAATGTGGAAGTTACATTTGATTCCTTTTTCTTGCCACTTCCTTAGGAAATCCTGGCTGACATGTACATGCAATCATTAAACATTCTTTATTTCAATGTCATGCAGCATGGATTCCTGTTCAGAAGAGAGAAATTTTTTTGGACATAAATCAGCCAAGATGTTGTTCCTTCTGTGTAGGGTTTGTTGCTTATGATCAACCCCAATAAAGGTCTTACTGTGGGTGCAATTGTCATGTTGACTGGATGTCCTACAATGGCTACATGAAAGTGGGGGTCTTTCCTGGTAACAGATGCTCAGCCTCTGATACTCAGAGTATCTGTAAATACCTGGTATTTACAGTTTCACTAAAGTCTATCTCATTTCAAACGACAAACTTTCCTATAAGGAATTAAAAACCTTTGCATATTAAAATAAAGCCATCTGTGACTATT
>NW_026623382.1:552840-611758 GCF_030028575.1 Malurus melanocephalus
AACTATATCACACAGAAATCTTAAATGAGATTAATTTTTTAGCATAGCAAACTGTAACCCAAATTAAATTTGTGAATAGTTACACTGMAATTTTGTTTCCATGCAAGTGCATGCAGCCAAAGCAATTATCACTTATGTCAGAAATTGCTCATTTCTGATTCCATTATTTTGAGGACCGCTGTTCCAAAAAGATMATTTTCAGTGTGAGGCTGGAACAAGATATATTGAAATGAAGTGTGAAGAGGTCTTCTTGTTGCACCTGCTATGGTGAAGCAGCCTGCTCTAAGCTTTTTTCTCTGATTTTGAGATGATTTTAACTCCAAGGCCTGTACTGCAGAACCTCATAAAAGYTTTGCACAGACAGGCAGGCAGTGATCCAGCTCTGCAAACATAGTGATGGAAAAGGTCAGAAGAAACTAATCTAAACTGAAAGGAATAAAAAAAAAGCAGAAGGCACTCGTCTGGAGCCAGGCTCTGCCCATTAACACGGTCAAGCCATGACTCACTGGGCACTTCTCAGCAGCAGCTCCCAGTGAGCAGAGGGTTTGTAATGTCCCCAAGGGCCACAGTGAAATTCTTGTCACTGACTTCTCTATTTCCAGGCCCAGAGCAAAGTGGGAAGTTAGAAGCCAGCCAGCCATCAAAGAAAGCTTATCTTCCATATTTCCCCATGCCAAATTCACACTGAAAATGCCAGTCTAACCAGCAGCAATTCTCTTTTTTCTGGTACTCTCATCTGGAAAGTAGGGAACATGGATGTCTTGCAGGCCAGCCAAATTTAAAAGCCTGCTCCAGCTGAAAAATATCTTTCCAAGCTGTCCAAACCCCTCTGAACTCATCAGACTACTGCTCTGACTATCTTAATCCTTTATTCTAGATTTTTCAGAGACCTGGGGAGGGATCACAGATGTCCCCTGTGTAACTCAGGAGCAGAGCTGCACACCAATAAACTGCCCTCAGTTTTATTATTGTTTCCAATATATTGGGATACATTTAATCCTGTCCTGCTGGCACATTCACAAACATTCTTCCCCAATGACATGTGTCAATATTTTATTTTTTAATTTGTCGTTGAACCAGCTTGGAACTGATCATCAGAACCTCATTTTATTACCTAAAAGCTGTCAAATCACATAGTCTCTCAGCCTTTCCTCTGTARTTCAAGAGAGGAAGTACCTGCATACAAATGGGCATTTATCCCACCTGTCTTCAAAACACTTTCTTAAAATTGGACAATTTGTTCTCAGGAGGGGCTTTTTAGTTTTTCCCAACTATCAAGGGACAAAATCAGAAGATAAGAAACCAKCTCTGGCCAAGGGTTGGGGAGCAAACAGCGAAGCAGCTGAACCTCTGTGTGCTCTGTCACGTAACCAGACACACAGAACCACCAGCTGAAAACTTCTGGCCCCAAAAGCTGCCAATTGGTTGCTGTTGCAGTTTTAGAGGAAGGGAAATAATGCACAATGGCTTAGTGTCTGAGACAAGAGAAATGGGCAGTGAGAGTAATGGAAGGAAGTGGGAATTAGTGTTGCTTACCATGAGGGTTGTAGTAATTAAGAATTACTACTTGACTGACTTTAGAGGTTCAGGAAGTATTGAGAGYATTAGCAGACCACTGTGCTGTGTAAATCTTCAAATACAGCTGAAATGTGGCCTCTGACATTTTTCAGATARGAATGTCTTTAAGAAATAATTTCATGTTTTGCAAAACACATACATGTGTACATCTTTYTCGATGTATAAATATACATAAATATCTGGAGATTGTCTCTTGTTTAAATTTATTTTACTTATTACCTATATGTCTATCTGCTTCAAGAGACTATGATGGCTTGGTTGAACCCCCTCTCAGAACAGAGGGGGTTGCTTTTTGAACACAGCAACACTGGGAGCAATCCTAAACTCAACTACTCAGACCCTCATGCCATGAAAACAAGAGGAATCTTGCTCTAGGTGGATACTGAACCATTGGCCCCAAAAGGATGATGAGAGGTGTTTTTCATTTCTTATCTTAACAACTATTATTTAGAACTAAACTTTCCTCACTGGTTTCCCTCTGCCAGCCCTCACGAGACATGACCATCRTTGCTGCAGCAGCTTCTAGAGATTCATGAATGTTTTTATTCATTCATGTTTTATTCATGAATGCTCCATGAGTCCAAGCACTAACCTTAGTAGCCTTCCAAGAAGTTGAAATAACTTAATGGGAATGATGTAAYGCTGTGTAAGTGTGTTCAGGTTCTTACATGCCAGTGTCCTGCAAAAGCGTTTCCTTCTCAAAGAWTAAATTATAGATTATGAAGTTTGCTGCAAACTAACCACCCACACTCAGCCTTTCTCTCCTCCCCACAATTATTTTTCAGCTAAATTGATCAGAAAATAGCCCACGTTTTCATTGCTTCAGTCAACAATAATAGTGTCTGAATTATTACTATGAATTGACAAGTAGAGGACATTGCAGGCAGAAATGCTGGGCCAAATGTTTGTTATTGGTTATTTTTACCTATAAATTCACATGCTAATTGTGGTTTACTCAACATGCTTTAATTCACTTATAGATATCTGTGTTATATGGCACAGTATAACTGTAAGCAAAATCAAGATGAAGTGGAACACATTCATTCATGTAAGTCTCTTTTTTTTATTTTAGAAGCAAGGAAATACTTATATTTTTTCTCAGTATTAGAGCCAACAGTTTGACAAACCCAAAACATACAGATGTTGAAACAAAAACTGTGATGTTTATGAAGAGTAGCAACTATTGAATGAAGGTAAAAATAGAAAAGAGCAATGTTTAAAACCTTTTTTGGTTCTTATTTTAGAAGATGACTACACAAAGCAAACCTAAAGAGTGGAATAGGATTTCACGTTTTATTGGCGTTTGGGGAAAYTTTATACTCTGTCTCTGGAAAATCAGAAAGGGAAGTGGTTGCAAGGAATCCACATAATAATGCATGGGAAAGCCAGCTAGAATTTACAAGGGAGTGGATGGTGCTGGTAAATCAAAAGGTTGCCAGATCGCATGGTTCACAATTAATAATAGTGGGGTGTTCCACCAGCAAGCAGTTTCTCCATTTYCTTTTCCTTTGTTACCATTTTTATTCCCACTAAGCCACTAAATCATTTTTCTTAACTATTGATGCAAAATAGATGTTATTAGTAAAAACATATCAGGTATATGAGTTTCATAAAATGCCATGAAAATTCCAAACTGTGTGGAGTTTTGTTTTGTTTTTTTCTCGCTGAGAAATAAGCTTTTATGGCCAAATGTTATGAGAACCAAGTATTCACAAGCACAGGGTTTCAATGCTCAGCATTTCCAGGCTCACTTTTAGCTATAGAGTACAATCTCACAGTCTTCACTCCTGACTTGGTGCCAGTCCAGCTACAGTCCCAAAAGTGCATGTTTARGGACAACTACTGACAGGATCTAGCTAATACTGGGAARTATCYTTTGTTTCATGTCACAACACCCMAYATCMCAAATGTCACCCTKGTGRGCCACCACATGATTTTTGAGAAGCYAACTAAGCAGYACCATTAAACAAAACATGTTGCCTTGCCTGTGTAATCCCAGTCCTCCAAAGGTTTTGCCCCAAACCCAAACTGTTTTGATGTATTATTTATGTTTTACATTTCCCTGCAGTTTGAGTATCCAAAGGATCTTTCAAGCAGAGAAACAGGCAAAATTGCTTCATCAAGATTACTGAGGTACTGGAGGAAGAAACACAAGAAATTGGGTTGGAAATTTCCAATCAAGCTTGCAAATAGGTATCTTCCCCACAAGTGGAATTTGTCTGTCAAGCCACTCCRTTTTGCATGGCTCAAAGCACCTTCTTATTGACTAACAGATAATGTGTGGTTATCGCTCCTTTGCCTTAGTTTTAAGCAAGAAGTTAGCCCCAATGAAGATGGATTCTGGTTTCAGAGTTCCTGATATAAAGGACATAAAAGCACTCCTGCAAATATTAGTAATCAAAACTTCAATGCAAAAATCAGCAGCAATTTTGTCTGTGCTGAACTCTGTGTTCCCAGCTCAATTTACAGTGGTTTGCTCCCAGAAAGGAATATATAATTTGTCAGAACTCCTCCTTGTTTTACTAAAAAGGTTTTTAAAGTTTAAGAAGTGCAATGRATAAAATTAATTCTGAATATATTTCTAGTCAAAATTGAACTAAATCATTCTTAGAGCTTGAGGAGTGTAGTATTTCCCCAAGGCTCTCAGGTCTGTCCATAAAAACAAAACTCCCATTGACATTRACTGCAATAGAGGGGAGTCTGACACCAGACATTTCTGCAAAGATTTATGCATACTTTCAGTTCTCTAAAACTTGTTATACCTTGTGTGAAGGACAGTATGCCATATGGTATAAAGAATTTCAATGTACACTTTCAGTGAGTCCATAACCCCACCAGCTCAGAGCTGGTACTGGTGTTAAACTAATACACACTGACAGCTTCAAACCTCACTCAAACACACTAATGCCTGCCTCTATGGTCACCATACTCAGGAATTTTTGGGGGGTAATTTAGGCCCAGAATTTGAAATTAAATTAAGTAGTGGTGACTACACTTGACCTTGCATATGTTATGTTCACAGCTGAAGTTGACAGGAATGTACAGAACTAAAGTGAAGGCTTGGTTTGGTCTTACGCAAGGGCCAGGGAGGTATCCTGATTCATGGAGAGCTGCCATTGGTTTTGAAATTAGAAAGTGGAAAGAACAAGGAAGTAAGTTTTGATCTGTCAGAATCAAGGGATGACTGAAATTTGCAGTTAAGGGTAATTTTATGGTTTTAGCCAGATTACCAGAATGTCTGATCAACTAAATTTTTGTCCAGTTAATAACTGAACTGGCACTAGTAATCTCCCTRCACAGATAAAGTTATGAGAAGATCAGATTTGTCTTGGGGTAAACCAGGGTAAGGAACAAACTACAGACCGCATCAAGGGATGTGGCATTTAACCTTGCAAAAGTACTTCTWGGCCTGATGGGGAAATATTTAGAGAGGGCGTGCAGAATTCTCAGAGACGTGGCCACAGAGAGAAGGAAACTTCTTGTTGCTTCTTCTGGAACATTTCAAAACTTCCTCCAAGATGAGATGGGCTCTTCATCTATCTCTCCAGGCTGATGTGATACAACATTAATTTAGCAAAGCTTAAGAAATTAAACTGGAACAGCRCATACTTCTCCTGAAAAATACATCTCAGATGTCTACAGTGAAAGCAACAACAGCAGAATTCTTTTAAAAGGAGTGCAAGAAAAGGCAGTTCAAATTGAGAAGCTCCTCAGAAACCAAAGGAAACCAAATGTAGCCTTTCATTGCTAGACCTGCCAGAATTAGGCGTTTTCTAAAGGAATGTTTTTTTTTGTGTTTGCATCATAACTTCTTCCATTATAGGCTTTTGATTGACAGATGATTGCGGGAATATCTAAGAATACGACTGCTAACACACGGTTTTGTAATAACAGGCTGCAATCAGAGCCTGAGCTCAGCTTGAGTCATTGWTGTTTATGAATCTGAGCCAGAAGCGCTGGAATCCTTATTTAAGAAATCGAGATTTTGTGGCATCCTTCTGGCAACAATAGTGCATCAGAGGTTCACCTTCAAGACCATGTTGGCAAACATGTTGTAACATTTGCGGTAGACACTTGACAATGGAAAACCTTAGGATGAATTTTTCAGCTCATAAATAAAACAAGAAGGGCTCATGCTTACACGATCATGGCTGTTGAACCTGGCCATCTGTATAATGTTCCCACTTGCAGTGACCTTCCTTAAGATGAGCAGTCCATCATTATAGAGCAAGCACATAATTATGGTTAGAGACTTGTTTTGACAATGTTTCCAACATTACTGCAACCTGCTCCAGAATTTCTCTATATCAGCTGACCTCAGGCACTTCACAAGTGACTTGTTTTCCAAACAAAATAAGCAGCTCCCTTTTCTCAGAAATAAGAGTGGGCCAGTGTCATTTAACAGAGTTACTAGAAATAGATTTTAAACTAATTTTGTTGTTCACTAGAAACAAGGTTAGTGGCTGAAGTCTAGTGGACAGTCTCAGACATATTGTGAACAGACAAATCTGTGAAAGACATTAAAACACTAATGCTGTCAGTCAGAATTATTCAGGGTACCCAATTCACTATTTCCCTAATTAAGTAGCTGAACTTAATTCATGCATAATTAGGTTCAATGTCTGCAGAATTACATGTATTTGAAGTGCAAAGGGGGTTTTTGCCTTGTAGGAACAGAATACCTTTAAATTGGTTTGAAAAGAAAATTCTCATTCCTCATAGCATGCAGAATATAGTTCAGCTCTGGAATGAAAAAAATGCATTTTAAGACCTTATGAAGACATACRAACTTTTATGACATCATATGAATTCTTTAAAATGACTTACAGGAATTAAGAAACGTTTCAGTAGAAAAACACCACAATGTATATTTTTAGAGATGTTTATATATTTGCAAAATATTTTTTCTCTAGTGTAAGTGACATGAAGAGAGTATTTGACAATGTGTGATGGTTTAAGGATTTTGTTGTACTTGCTAGGAGTGAGTCAGTCTTAATTTCATGACCCACGAATCCACTCCAGACTCACACACTTATTCCAAACTCTATCACTACAATTAACAGTACTTATCTTCCATGCATTAGGATATGTATTTGTTATGCTCGTTCCTCATGGGTAATCTCTTGCTCTTTTCATTACATGGATGTACACTTAAATACAAGAAATCTGTACCTGGGAGACAGAGATATGCGTACTTTATATAAATATATACCTGTCTCCATTCTCTTTTTCTTATATCTGAAAATCTGTGGGTTTAGCAATTTTTTTTCTTTTTATGCCAGCTTTTAATATCAAAAACTACAGTGCCAGAGTGTTAAGGCAACCTGGAAGAGCAATGCTTAAAGATAAGACAGATAAATACAGGCCAGGTAATTTAAAAGTTTGTGTGGTAGCCATTAGTAAGTATTGGCTTTTTTATAGCAATCAGAAATGTATCTGTTCTATTTTTAGCTATTCCTCGTGTAATCTTACAGCTTTCATTCATGAACTTCTGGATTGCAACACTTCAAGTTATTTCCGTATTCTACAGTGGGCCTCCAAATTTATTTCCTGACATAAAATTCATGGTGTTTTCTTATTATTTTTTAATTAAGTAACCCTAGCAGTCATCAGATTTTTGGACGACAGTCCACAAAGTGTGAAATTCCAAATTTAAGCATCTCCTGGGTGGAACCAGGAACTGTTTGCCAATTGTAATGACTTTTATTATAAAGGATCCTTTATTTTCAGCAGGTACTAAAGCATCCAGCTCAGTTTAGATCTTATTGTAGCTCATGAATTGTGATGKGATTCTATCAACATGCCAAGCCATCACTTGACCTTCTGTCCTTTTGCAAGGCAAATTCCAGATTTTATTGTTAACAAGCTATTCCAGTTAAAGAAGGCCTTGCAGGCAGCCTTTACAAAAGAGAAGGTTATCCTTTTGACTGACTGAAGTTTCTGCTAGTAAAATATGCTTACTTTTGGATCTATTTTCTGAGGAGTCTCATACTACTATTAAACTGATGTAAGTGGTACTGCTAAGAATGTTATAGCTGAGGAAATAGCACAGTCTTAAATATTATATAGTTTTGAACATGCTTTTGTTCAAATCACACAATGYTTAATACTGGCCACCAGTATTTTCTTTACCATAGGTCAGAAACAGTGACCTGGGATATCAATGGCCTAGAACGTATCTTTGTCTCTTCATCTTTACACTAGCAGAAATTTGCTTATTAAATTAAATACTTCCTTACAATATCCATTATTTAGAAAAATAACTCAGTAGAATATATCTTACATGATCTGATGAGTAAGCCTATCACTGGTGTATGAAAATGTACCATTCAGATCATGTAATTTGGGAATACATATGTCCTTAGAATAAAAGAAAAAAGAAGTATTTTAAGGGCATTTAATTTTAATAGTCTAATTTAAAACTCRAGACATTTCATGTCATCACAGACACATTAAAAATAAAAAATAATCTTGTTTTCATGCAGCACCTCCTGAATTAGACATATCCCTTCCATATTGTTACTGAAGCTTTTGCTAGTTTATTGTTTGAAACACAAGAATACAGTCACATAAAAGTTTCARTCATTACATGACTTCAGTCATGTCACCTGAATTTATTGTTTCAATTACCAAAACAACATAGTTGTTGATCTGCACTTATCTCAGGAGAGTTTTGTGAAGATACTGTCTGTTCAATTTTAAGAACATACAATCCCATTATAATTTCAACTAAGTGGCTGATTSTTGCCTGTTTTTATTATTTTACATTTGGGTCTTTATGGCTCTCAACTGTCTTGGCACTCTTTCCTCTGAATGCTCCAGCACAGCTTTCCAAGGTCATTGCAYTGTTATAAGGGGTTATCTTCTAAACACAGACATAGCTCTACTCTACAGCAAGATATCTTTATGTGGACCATATAAAGAACCTTTTATTTTTTATTTCTTGGTCATTTACTTCATCTCCTTTTGACAGCTGGATACTCCTGCACACCTCGGCAAATGTTTTTAGATGTACAAGGTATTCTGGACCAATTTACAGTCCTGCTTTTTTAAAACTGGGAGATTTCTCTGATTCACCTTACACTGTGGCCCACAGGCCAATGAACTAGCAGAGTGAAATGGGCAGTAATCCAAGGGGTTGGGACATGAGACTGGACAACTCCTAAAAACAGAACTATCAAAAACTGAAACACTTTAAACTCTCTTACCCACAGGAGAAAATGCTAGTGGATCTAAATCACAAGATTTAAAACTTTCCTTGTCAACCAGCAGGACTAACACCGTAATAAGAATAACTATTTGTACTTATCTTGSTTAGAAAGTAAAGAGTGCATGCTCTGTACTCACCTTTAAATACAGAGGTAAGCCCTTATAAAATATCTGAAGAACATCAGCATTTCAAATGTAYCTTAAAAAGTTAAGAAAATATTAGATTAGGTAACAGTCCTGAGTGAGGTGGAATTTGTTGGGGACTGATTTCTGAGGTACTGTATTTGCAGAACTCGTCTGCAGGGTTGCACTTCAGACATAAAATAACCTTGCAAGACAACACAAATGAAAGGCAAGCTTGCCCTCACATGGTGTCCTATGCAGGAGAAGGGAAAAATGTGRAGAAAGAAGTCTACTTAAAGCCTGGATCCCATACTATGGCTGACAGCCTAACAATTATTTAATTGAATGAAACTGTTTCCTTGGAAATTATGAAAACATGCGYCTCAAGTTTAGATTTTCAGATATTTCTCTTGGAACATAAGAACAATCTTTATACTTTGTAGCTGATAAAATATATTTCTTTTTCTTATTATTTCCATATAACAGCAAACTATTTCTTTGATGACACCTGACAGTCTTTCTAAAACTCTTCTTCAGGTCTGCTGTCTTCTTTTGTAGCTTACAAAATTCTCAAACAGGACCAAGCTCCTGAAGAATTTTTCAAAACATTCCTTTGCTAAGCTGTGAGGGCAAGTGTTTTATAGGCTGGTGTGAAGCAAAAAAATTAGGACAGACCGTGGATCCTAAGGTACATAAATGAAAATCTCCTCTGAACTGGAACCCAGTCAGCTACTCTGCTCCTGCCATTTATGTCTTGTCTTTCATATTACTTTTTATCACTTGAATGCCACCTAAGTAAGAAGAACTGATGTGCATTACTGGAAGTTTGTTGGATCRTTGAAACAAAGAGGAATAGGGTATGTCCCATGGTAAATTACAATAAAGACCAGTTAGAAAATATATGCTGTGAACGCCACCCAGTAATCAGGAGAAAGTGTGTGAATATTTTAAGGGACAGATGGGAAGGAATATATGTGGAATAAAGGAAACAGTGAGGCAGYTGTAAAGTGATGTAACTGAGGTTCAATGAACGCACCTGGCCGAAGCAGATGGCAGAGCAGTTTCTGCAACATGTGGCATTTTTCTGACTGGGACATTATCAGAGGCATGACATAACATAATGCAGTCCTGTGCCTGGGGAGGAAACAGGGGCTTGCTCAGCCTTGGTACCATTACCCACTGCCTCACAGTGTTCCATTACACAAAAAAAAGAGTGGAAATTCATTAAAACTCACGGTGGTCCAGAATGTGCACAGAAGGCAGTCACAGAAAGAGTTACTTTTATTGGGAGTAAAACTTTCTGTGTAATATAATATTTCCCAGCTTCACTACCAAAGGGGCAAGAGGAATCTAAATGGAAAATGTAACTGCATTCAGTGTGCCACACTCGTGTGCACACGCGCAGAGACACTCGCTCATTACACACGCAGAAAATGGGGGGAAAAGGTTAAAACACAGGAAATATATAAAAAGCCTATTAGCAAGGGCTACTCAACATCTGTGGAAAAGTTGACAAGTTCTGTAAWAACAGTTCTATTTTATTAACTTTTATTTTTTTTTTAATTTGAGAGCAATTCCTTGGGTTTATTTAACTGTATAAAAGAAGTCATTGCATTGGAGAGAATAAAAATTTCAAAGAAGGAGCTATAATAGAAGATAAAGAATATAAAGGGTTGCATCCTGCACATACTCATTTTAGTATGTACATTCTCACTGGCTTCACCCATGGAAGTTATGGCTACACACACATCCATTCTTCACACTGAATTAGGGAGTCTTTTATCCTCTCTAGTTCATTTTACTGCCACATTGGCAAAATTGGCTCAGGAGCAACAGGTTATGAGACTACAATCATGGCAATCATGGCTCCATACTGTTCCATACTCYTCCCTGCAATGTTCTTCTGCAGCATCATTTGAAATATCTGTGATCTCTGATTGACYGTCACAACCCATTTTTACCACTTCTGTATCAAGTTCCCATGCTCAGAAGCTGCAGCATTCCACCAGCAATTCTGAGCCCTGAAATATCTTGTTCATTTCTTTAATTAATAATGTTTTTATTGCATTAAAATAATTTGGATGAAAAAGTGATGGTAGAATTAGTAAAATTAAATATTTAGAAGGCAGCAGAAGAGACAATCATATTTTTCAGTACATGCTTGTTTAGTTTCAMCTTTTTGTTTTACAAGTGACTAGGGTGTTTACTGACAATTAAAAATCTTACATAGATTGCTCAGCATTCATCTTCTTTCCAATGCAACCGACATCCTCAAAGGCAAATAATTAATCTGAGAAGAAAATCACATGGTTTTGATGCAACTCTGCTATTGCTGGAAAGAAAATTTTGCAGCAAACTGATTTACCATTTCATAAAGTCCCAGAAGATTTCCAGGTGTATGTGTGCTTCATTCTTCATAGAACTGACAGATTTGACTGGTAATGCAGTTTACTGTAGGTTCAGGGTTCCTTTTCACTTTATGTTTGCAAATCTGCAGTCTAGCCTTTATTTGTAGATTTATAATAAGCCTTTGTCCTGCACAAATGTAATATTCAAGTGCTTACACTTTTATATAGCAATGACCATACTGGTTTAGCAGATACATTTTCTTTGGATTTTATCTCTCATTCACCCATTTACCACATGATGCTCTACTTTCCACCAAAACCATGTTTCATATTTCATTGAGATACATTTATGTGTTGAAATCTTTGTTACACAGGAGAGTTTCAGGCCAGTGATTATTGAAAGCCCTGYAGAAATATTGCCTGGTTGCAGGAAATATTTCAAGYGCCTTATCTATAGTACTCWRTTGCTGAAAGTGATCCTATCTYCCATCTCCTTTGTCATTTTCCTGARGAATGGATAAAAGTCSTTTWTATTTGCTGGTTRCAAGGACAGAAAARAGWGAGAGYGACTGCAAAATGCAATACTTCAATTTGCATCAATACAGAGGCATGGTGRTTTTGAACTGGCAGAGTGCAGAAGCCTAAAGGATCTTCTTTCAGGGTCCATTGTGGCACCTGGTAGAAAACTAAAATTTCTATCTTCTCTCATCAAAGCCAAAAGGCTTCTTAACTTGTAAAGTTCTTTGTTATAAGAACTATATCCCACCTAACTGCTTACCCTAAGACAGTAAAAAAAAAGTCTCTTTGGTAAAGATTACAATATTTGAAATATGAATAGACCTGCTGGATGCCTTTACAAATAAAACAAACAACTTTTCTGAGCTAAGAAAAGTAATACTGTGACCATCAAAAATTGTAGAATSAACTGTAGATARGTGYGTCAAAATTRTCTTTATTCAAGATGAGATCTTTGMAACCCATCTTAGGAGGASAGGGAATTGCTTTCCAGCCACTGAAATCATTACTTCACACTCTTTTTTTTTCAAAGTCCTCTAATCTAGAAAGTAATTTGATTTTATGAAATTCATGTTGTTTTGAAGACATTGGATGAAATAATGATACCAGAGGAGTCAACAACAAATACTCTCTTATGCTAAAGGTGTTGGATTGAGCCTTCTGTTGGTGGGTTGTTTGTCTAGAACATTTTAAGTAATTGATACCAAAAAATCCTGTTTTACCATCCTAGATARGTTTCCTGAATTAATGATAGTTTTTTGTAACTTTTCAGTTTTCAAGATACAAGTCATACTAAAGATCAAATGCACAAATAATCAGCAAATGGCATGTTCATTCCCTGTTCCACCGCATATCAGTGTAATTTTATTGATAAATTCATTGGCTGYATTTCTTTGTTGTGTTTATTTGCCATTACTTTGTTTTCCTGACTTCAAAGACAGAGGGGGAGAAGGGTTTTCATCATTCTTTTCTCAGAGCTGAGCACAGGAAATTAGGGAGCAACTTCCTGTGCTCAGYTCTGACCATTTTATCAACTTGGTGTCTGTGTCACTACGGAACTGGGGAAGGAAGAAATGCCTTGATATCTAAAACTGAAACTCAGACAAGCAGATGAGGCAAGAGAGGTTGGACTGAAGTTTGCCTGAACTCCAGAGTTCAGTTTAACTCCCACTGAAATCAGAGAAGGAGYCTTAACAGTGGCTTTACTGGGCATAAGTTCATCATATTCTTGGCAATTTTGTCTACACTACTAACCAATTAATCAATTTAAGCTATAAGGCTGACATAAAATGAGATTAATTTAACTGTTGTGATTTCATTAAATTTCCRAATGAGAAGACACAGTGAAAGTGTAGGTCTATCATGGTATCTCATTCACACCATTTGACCCACAACAATAACATTGTCTAAAGTACTGCTGTGTTTTAGGAGCAAACAACCCATCTTCAAAATTATATTTAGACAGCTCAGACTTTAACTATCAAAATTGAGTCAAGATACCTTCATTATTTGAATGGCTTGGAGTATATTTCTGTGTTTTYTGCTCTCYTAATTGCTTCAGTCTCGTCTCWCCACACTTTATTTAGATTTTTTAGTCTAAACCAAAATTAATTATCTAGCTCCCACAGCCCAAACTAAAGAAGACAACAAAATCCAAGGGCATAAAATAGGCACAATATCAGAGAGRAAAGTCTTCTGGAAATGGCTATCTTTCTGTGCTAATGACTGAGGGGGATTTGATCGTTACCTTCAGCCAGACAGTTAACTTCTACAATGCTGAAATTAGAGGACATGAAACTAAACCTTAGTGYATATGAGAAGACATAATTCAGACTTGAGTTTACCCATTTCCTGTTTTTCAARTGATTTATATTACCCACCTAATGCCCCTTTAGCTGTGTTTAAGGAGAGTAATACATATACCTAAAAAGGCAAGCAAGAACGTTCCAAAACAGTACTGAATTCCTGAACAGTACTTTGCACAGAGTCTGTGTTTCCTATTGAAAAATCCTGTATTTCTTCAAGAATTCTAACTTTGTTGAGCTCTATTTCAGTACATTTATTCTGGTACAACATTTATACTGTATTGAGACAATTTCTTAGTTTAGAAATTTTGTAAAACTTGTTTSCAGATTTTTTTATAGTTTCTTCAGGGATGAAATGGAGCAAGGTGAATCCAGTTCTTCTTTTGGGCCATACTTCAGCAATGGGATAAAAGTAGGTATGGCTAGTGATATATGGTAGTTTTTGGATACTTAGAACATTTTTGTCAGATTCCTCTGCACATGCTTGGAAAAAAAATCTTGTCACATTTAAATTCAATTTGCAGATTAAAGGAGGTCAATTTTTAGCTAAGAAGCCAGTGCATAAAAAATAGATATTCTGAGATAATCTTCTGATATACTATCTTTTACATTGGATTACTTTTATTCTTTTCTTTACTTTGGACACGCCAAATATTAATGCCAATCTCAATATATAATTCATTCTTCTTCATATAGTCCTCAATATTTTTTGTCATCATATATTCTAGGCCAAAACTTTTTAAAGCACTCTGTTTTTCAACCCTGGATATTGCCCTGCAACTTCACATTTCCAAGAATCTTTCCTTTGGTTATTTTCTATAGATAAACCTAATAACTTTTCATTCTTTGGTCTTATTATTCTAAACATCATTCCTCAGCGGATATCTAGAAAGTTTTGAGTATTGCACATATGCTTAAATAATTAAATGGCCAAATAATGTTAAGGTTTCAAAGTCAAAGGGCAGGTTTTGTTTAGAAAACATGTCTTACAGAGAATTTTGCCACTGTTTTCTGAAGAAAAGTTCTCTGCACAGAGATAAGGCCAGTCTTTCTACACACTTCTCCAAGGCTGTGCACTCATTAATCCTTAAAGACAATTAATGGAATGAACTGAGTAGTAGGGTGAAAACATAAACAAAGAGGAGTATTATTGTGCCTGGTCATGAAAATTTTTTTCACAGCAAATTGTGAAGTTTGTTACTGCAAAGAATTTTTATTTTCAAAGATGTCTGTTTATAATCCACTTCAAGTGGATGTAAACCCAAATAGATCCAAGTACATATTTCACGCTTAACCACCAGGCTCCTGGAAGCAGGGTTGATCTGCCACCCTTCCTGCATGAAGGATTCCCCCACAGAATTCAGGATTCACAGCATCACCTAGAAGGAGTGTGACTGAATAGTTTAATTTTTAAGGTTCTTTTCTGGTAGGCAGTCTTAGGCTGCAGAACAATYTCTCAGTATTAAGTATTTTATGCAATGATTTTTTCACAAGCCAACAGCATTTTTCCTATTACCACTCAGAAAAAACTATATTTTCTCAGGCAATGCTTGAGAAGTTCGATGCTTAGCTCTGGCTTCTTAATTTCACCATGGAAATTGTCTAAAGTTACCAGCAGCAGGCTCTACTGTGTAATACCAAAGCCTTTAACTGAATCTTAACCTAAATTAGRCATTAGCTGCTTTACTGAAATCTTCTCAGGCTGATGGTTAAATTATTAATTCCTTGAATATTTGGGAGGTGTTTTGATGTAGGAATGGATCACACTCTGCTGTGGGAGTTAACATATAGTGCCATATCCAACAGGGAACAAGTACACTTGTACCTCAACAGTGCAAGGCTGGATCAGGAGAAGGGGCAAAAGAGCCTCCTCTGTCCCCTTTTGAGCACTGTCACTCAAATATAGATCAGCTGGGAGGTGGAGGTTACCCCCAAAAAAGGAGCATTGACTCCTGTCCCCTCCAAGATGCCCAGAGGCTGCCAGAGTGCTGAGCCTTCCAAGGCTGGATTAGATCGGCTCCCCCTTGAGCAGGCTGTGCCTTTGCTGCCAGTCCTAGCCTTAACTCTTTGGCTCTGGACAGAAATTTCAGTGTAGAGAGGTCAGAACTAAGCCAATTTGAACTTGAAACCAAATATTTAAATCCTGAGGGAATTCAGGGTTGGGGAGGGGGGTAATGGGTTGAAATGCTGCTGTTGTATAAATACATGAAAACCCGTAAAAATATTTACAAGACACAGCTAATCTCAAGATAACATTCTTTTGGCCATTGTAAAACTGACTCATCAATATAATGGAGTATATTTTTGGTAACTTTATTTTAACTTTCTTTTTTTGCAGTTAATATTTACCAAGTCTCTGGGGCCTAAAATTACCTCACCCTTTTGCTTCAGGTCTACAGCTGCAGTCTCTTGCCTCACCATAGAAACGCCTGGAATGCAGCGTTGTGTTTCCTTTTCTGTTAGAAAAATAAGGGAAGCTGAAGTAGCAACTACCACCAAGACAGATAAATGCKTTTGTAAATTAATAATTAATCACTTAAAGCCACTTTATTGAGTGGAATATAGGTGACTTTTAGGTACTTTAATACTYCAACAGGCAGCAAGTCAGCTGTAGTATCTGGCATATCTTACTGTCCTCAAAATATATATTCATCTGGGTGTATCAGATTAACAACAGCTAATTTTTTTTATTTCATAATTAATCTGGAGAAGAATAGCTTGGCTTTTCAAAGTAGACAGTGATTATAGGAAGATTTCATTTTAAAGTTCCACACACAACTTATAGAGCATTTGAATTTCAACTAGTTGAGTCTGCAGACACTTAAGGCACAGAAAATCTACAGTTATTTTAGAAAGTCTCGGCACTTTTTTATTTAAAGAATTCTTAAGTAGAGTGAAAGCTGTATCTCTCCGRGCCAAGAATTATATCTTTAGAGCCACGCCAAGAAATGAGGTAGAAAAAKATGAAAAAACTTGTAGTCCCAGGGTTGATAGGACTTGGCTTTGAAATAGCTTCTGTGATCCTTCCCATTACAGTGCCATATGACTGGAAGGAACTACAAATGCTGATATCTTTCCATAGTGCACAATGACATCTCTTTGTTGCTTCTGTTACTATACATGAAAATCACAGCAACCAAAATGTCATATTCAGTATTTCTTGGATAAAGATTATTTTTATACTTTGCATTTGAATGCAGAAGCGTTACTGATTGCTATTTGCCTTTTGGCAACATTACTATAACTGAAGCCTGACAAAGTATTACTCAGCTATGAAGACAAGACTTGGACACGTAGCKAATGTTGATATCAGAGCACAGTACCATGGAAAATGAGTTTCCTAGGAACATAAAACACTGTTCATTATTTACCTAGTCTCAGGGTTTAATATGGGGAAATGACATATATTGCTGCATTAGATAATCTGTAACTCTTATAATAGACTATTCTTATGAGGGTTTGTTTGAGAAAAAAAAATGGGGAAAATGATATTATCTATGACATTATTTCACCCTAGTTAGAACTGGGCCTTTGCTTCTCTCCTGAGCATGCAACCTACAGTCCTCAATGCTGTAGGGTCACCATCGAACCAAAGCACTGCAAATGAGATTTGCAATAGAGCTGCATAACTTACCTTAGTCATAGGAGAGTCAACCCCCYCACTGTGCAATGCACAAAATAGAGCCATGCACCTAAAGCACCTCCCTTTCCTGGGCCATGAATATGGCTGTCAATGAACAAAGAACAGCTGCTCTCTTTGTAATTCTGTTTTTGAACCATTGTGAAATTCTAGGCCAATATTATAAACTGCAGTTGAAGGCAGACTGGGTTGTTAATTGGGGTCCAAGAGCTGATTCAYATTCTTGTCTCAAAAGCAGCAACAYCTGTCTAGATGGAGAAMGACAGACAGCTGCAGAKASCAAGTAATTCTAAATTTAATCTACTATCTATTGCCAGTTAGAGTATTTTTTTAAAAATTTATTTATATTCAAGGCAAAGTCTGGCTTTGGCTTTGGCTTTGCCTTTGCCTTTGATTCATCTTAATCAAAGGCAACTCCAGGAATGCAAATTTATCTTTATTATAGTGATGGTAACTGTGGAGCAGTGAAGAAATRCATAATGACTTTTGAAAACTCTGCAGCCTGGAAACCTACAAGATCAGATTRGRTGGGGACCTGRGAAACCTGATRTAGTTGAAGATGTCCCTACTCCTTGCAGRGGATTTGGGCTAGATGACTTTTAAAGATCCCTTCCAACCCAAACTATTTCATGATTCTGTGAATTTGAGGAGCTCTTTTCAATAAACATATATCCCTGAACCCCAGCCTTCAATGGGGCCATACTACTTGTCTTCTTCATTTTCATCCACCATTAGACACAGCATGGGACAGTGGTTCCATAGGACAACTGACTGGATCTCAACTTTTCATTGACAGAAGGAACTGTAAGGAATTACTTTAGCACATCAACCTACTTAATATGTTTTTATTCAGTTGGCTGGGGCAGGTGGAAGAGGGAGGAAGAACCAAAACAAATATATTTACAGTGCCAAACCAGGACCTCCTACATAACATCAGTACAGGAACTTTATGTTTGCAAAAATAATGTCAAGGAGGGATCATTGTAAGTTAATAATTTAATGTTAAAAAATGTCTCATTGCTTAAAGATAATGGTAAAAATGTAGAATCAACAAAGTGGAAGAGAATTTACTGTCCCTACTGTTAAATGCTTTGAATATTTACAAACATATATCAACAAATAGAGAGGTGAAGCAAGCACTGAGATCAACTGCAAATTCAGCTGGATCAGATCACTGTTTGCAGTGTGTAATAAACATCTCACATTGAGCTTAACTACCTCTGAAGCCAACAAYGCTGCCAACTACTCTGTAACTCGCGTCACTGGCCAAGGCTTGCTTGCCAAAACTGTTAGAGCATTTCTTTTGTAATGTACCACATTTTAGCCTGGAGGAGGGTGTAAAGAAATCACACTGTATGAAATAATATATCTTATTTTTACACAGTCCTGGACATTCTTGTTTTGGACATAAAGCATATGATCTTACTTCAACTGGAGCTGAACGGGGAAAAAAAAAAAAAAACCAAAAAAAACCTAAACTATTCTGTTTTCAATTCAAGCAGAACCTAATTTATACTTGATGCACATCTATGAATAGATATCTGCTGCCTGAACCTTTGTCTCATTCACCAGCTAATCTTGATTTTCAAAATTCCATACTATCATTCATCCCCATCACACCTCTCCATGGTGCTTTTGTCTAATTATTTTAGGTAAAATATAAGTCAGAGAGAGGAAAAATTATCCAGATAATTCAGAGAAGAGACAAACACTGGAATGATATGGAGCTGGGTAAAGCCACCATATTGCTCAAGACTTGCACTGGACTGAATTCTCATCACCAAGCACAAAATAAAAACATCACCTATTTCTTAATGCCTATCTTGCTGTTTGGAAAACTCAGCACTAACTATTCTTAGCCAAACTCCCAGATTAGATCCTCAGTCCCACAATGGTTCCTTGCATGTTTGTAATTTCGCTGATGAATGTACAGCACCTTCTGTGTGCAAACCCTTCTTTTTTACTGATGTGTTTAGATCATGAAAATGCACTGTTGGAATTGGTCTGGGATGCAAAAAGACTAGCTTTTTTTCTCTCTCTGATCTACATTACATTTTGCCCTTATCTTTATCCCTTGTGTCTCAGAATTATGTCAGAGGCTTTGGTTACATGATTATTTAGCACTGAGCAATAGGTAATATTTACCTTACAGATATGAGCTAATTAGACCAGGARCACTAACACGTTTCCTATGCTGATTTGGGTAAATTATCAGATTGTACAGGTAAATTGACATCCAGGAATTTCCCTATCAGAAAGTCATATCTTAATTCATTTTCACTAGGGAGCCAAGATAAGARTGGTTTGGGAAGAAAGATGCAAGAACACTGTTGAGAGGAGACCAAGGAAGGCGACTAAGATTGAAGAAATCATATCTCTGAATTTCTTGATCTCTTCTGGCTCAGACTCCGTTCTGAATATTTCATATTTGCAGCATTTGGGGATCAGTGTCCTCCTTTGTGCTTTCTCTTCAATAAAATAATATGAATAAAATAAATAGATATATTAGAGGGAAAAAGAAGGAAGGTATGCAAGGCAGAGGAAGACAAGTTGGCTTAATGAARTAAAAAGACCAGGATGGATGGGGTCCTGYCCATGGCAGGGGAGATGGAATAAGGTGGTCTTTAAGGTCTCTTGCAACCCAAACCATTYCAGGATTCCATTCTATAAAGTAGAAAGGTGGTCACTTTCTCCAGGTCCATCTCAAATAGATTTATGATTTTCCTATATAACTTGCAGTGCTTTTTTTAAAAAAAGTTTCCCGCCTTCCAGAATTATTCATGATGTATGTCAGTAGATGTACAATAAGAATAAAGGAGTAAATGCAAATCCTACTGGACTGGATGCCCAAGATGTAATTGATTTCAATAAGTACTGAATTTTATTAACAGGACACTAAACATGACATATTTTAAAGAACAAGTTTCATGCCTTTGTCTAGCTATCRTTAAAAAAAAAAAAAGTTACAACAAACACATAGTAAGATGAAAAATTACATTATTATTATCCCACTAAGGTTAATTATAATATTCTGTAGAAAATACAGGACTGTGCTGATTAGCCCTTTCCCTGGGAGTGGCTAATAGGGTTCCTGCAGTGACAATCACACTCTCTAATTTCACCTCTGCCCAAACTCTTCAGCACAATTTCAGGCAAGTTACTTCAAAAAGATGGCACAGCAAATAAATATCAAATCTGGATTTATTCTCAACAGTCAGACCTCTGCTGTTATGTCTGCAAAAACCAAACAGGAGATCCTCAATCCTTACGTGATACCTGGTCACATAAGACCARGGGATACCACAAAGTAACAGCCAGTAAGCAGGTTTGGGGCACCCCAAATTCACTTCCCCTTCTGAATTTTTTACTTAGAAGTTTTCTCAAATTTACCAGATAGTAGTGTGGGTAATATATCCAGAGATCTCACCAGCTTGGGGAAGTTGAGGGCCACAACTTGAAATGCTTTAATTTAGGACAGGGAAATCTCCTTTAATTGAGTGCAATCAACGACTGCTTGCCAACAATCAAGAATTAGACTTTATAAAATTTCACATTTTATAAGGAAGTAAAAAAGCACACAGCTCTTTTGAGGTTTGTAGGAGAATCTCAAACCCATGAAACAGCTGTGCCCTGGCAGCCAAGAGGGACTCGATAATCCTTRTGGGTCCTTTCYAACYCAGGATATTTTATGAATCTATGAAKTGAATAAAAATTCATYATCAAGTAYCTAAGTATTTTTGTTAGCTACCYAGACCCACTTTATTATCTCAGTCTATTTGGCTAAAGATAATCTTGTAGTTCTTTAGTCATGACCTATAATCCAAAAGTTTTAGCTTTGTGCTCAAAAATATAAAGCTAAAAACATTTTTAACACAGCTTAAAATAACAGAGAAAGCAGTAAGGCTTGTTTATCACAGTAAAACATCTTAAGAGAAGTAGAAAAGGGTTGAAAGTTTTCTTGGTACAAAGGAATTCAGGTGTAACAAATTATTTTATATAAGTGGAGAATATTGTCCTGTTAAAGTCAAGTAGATATGGAGAAAAGCACAATGTTTATGCAGAGCAGAATGTCCAAGAAAAAGCTTTTACAGAGAAGGCAGTAAAAATCCAGCTGATKCAATGAGCAGGAAACACTGGGTAGCAGAAAATTGATTAAGTACATGTAAATTGGAAGACCTTTCCTGGGGTATTCAATCACATACAGAGTCATGTCCAGAAAGCCCAGAACAAGAGATCTTCATGTGAAATGCCAGGAAGGAGGAAAATGCACCCCTTCTGGGAAGGTATGTTGTCAAAGAATGCCAGAACTACTAGAAAAAGAAATTTAAAAAATGGAGAAAGATAAAGGAGGAGGGAAAACATCCCAGACAAATACACTGTAGAGCATACTGAATGTGTAGGTATAAAAACTGAAGAATGATACAGGTGTATCATTATAAAGAGAGAACAAAATAGGGCCACTCAGGAAAGTCCATGTGAGAGAAATGGCATAAGCTACACAATGTCTACACCGGTATTTAATTCAAATTAAGCAATCCCCTTGAATGAAATGTGAACTAAAGYTAGCTTTCCTGAAAGATTTTATGGGGCCAAGACCTAACATAAATACACCAAAGGAGAAGAGCCAGGAGAAGGGCAATATTAGTGTAACAACCATTGAGTCAATTGGGGTTTAGGCCAAGACATCTTATTACAAAGGCCAGTCTTGAAATACTGAAAAAGATGCAGTTTGTAGATGTCAGTTCTAGAAATTACAAGAATCCCATGGCTTAAAGAGTGATCCATGTGTATATTCTTCCCCTCCCAGAGCAAATGGGATCTCCCTGTWTGCTTTTTGCTGTCTGTGAAGTGCAAGTACATGAGAGCTCACAGGCAGACACAGCCATCAGACAGCTCACAGCTGCCTCAGAGATGCTGAAAGGAGCGCTTCTATCCATGGAGCAGAGTGTCTGCTTTCCACAGGGTGCACTCGAGCCTAAAGGAGATGGTCTAGTACGTATGTCAGTGGAGATGTATTTATTTAGTGTCCTCTGCAGTGCTGATCACCACAGGGCAYATTCACTACTCAGACTTGCTGCCAGTGTATCCAGAGCACAAATTCTTTAAGGCTGTCTTCTCTAAAAAGGCATAACCTGCATTTCCTGGTAAAAATAGCTACTATCATCCCTTGAGATTCAAAATGCATACTAGTTGTCTTAAAGACCCCCATGCTTGACACTACATGAGAAAGTGACAATTTAATTCTGCACATTTGTGGTTCTAGAAAAAAAACTTGAATGTTATACACCAATTAGTTGTGAAGAGTCCAGTCCAGAGAGGCAAATGAAAAAAACACAAAAATGTGTTCCAATGGTCTCAATTTTTTAAGACACTGAGATGGAAAACAGTAGCAAGCTTGTCATCTTCAGAAATTTAAAAAAAAAAAATAAAAAAAAAAGCCTGTGCTGAGGCAAAATAGAATTAAAAATTTGTGGATTTTGCTAACAATTGACAATTTATCTTGGGAAAAAATAAGTCTCAAACTACTTCTGCTTTTGCATTAAAGAAAATATTTTGTAACTTTGTTAACATGAAGATACGCTTAATCAGGCAAGTTTCCATCTAGCCTACTGGCATTACTGTCTATCCCTTAGAACAGCCCACTTTGGGGGATTTTACCTCTCAATTCTATCAGGAAGGTGAAAACACTTTTAAGCTGTGAAACACGCAAAGGTGAAACTTCATCCTTAATACTTTGTTGTCCTTTTCCTCAAACTCATAACCAGTAAGTCCACACTCAGAATCTGCTAAAGAATAATAAATGATTAAAAGTAAATGGACTGAAATTTTTGCATTGTATGTGTTATAATGAAGCAGTGGCTGAATATTTAGGAGATTGTTCCTGCAACTCTTCTATAAAAATATTTGTACATGAGAGGGGCGGGGGGTGGGGAGGTGAAGGAAGGGAAGGAAGAGAAGGAAGAGAAGGAAGAGAAGGAAGGGAAGGAAGAGAAGGAAGGGAAGGAAGAGAAGAAAGAAAAGTTTGTGAGGCAGGAAGAATATACATAATGAAGGACAGATAATAATATAGGTATCCTCATTTTTGTACTGAAGCAAAATTTAAGGTACCAGAATTTTGTATGGGATGACAGAAATCCTGTCTTSAGTTAGCATGCTGTCTGGAAGAAATTGACACCTCCATCATCCCCATGGACTTCTGGTCAAACCACACTATTCATAAATGTAAGTTCCATGCTAATTTTTCAATCAAATATTATTAGAATAGTTTCAATTTACAATGGCACTTTGAAGATTCAGGATCAAATTAATTGAGATAAAGTTCAGATATTCGCTTCAGCYCATTCACTGAAGACACTGGAAGTGTGCCTGGTTTTCATATTCACCATGTTTAAACCTTTATAAGTAACTGCCTAGTGAATCTGTTGTTTAGCCATCAACAGCTGACACTGGCCTTCAAATGTGCCAAAATGCAAGCACTGYTTCATCAATAATGCCAATAAATTAGTTAAAAGTTCCCCTGCTTGTTTTTGCTGAAGGAAAGCCGCAAACAATTCAGTACAAATTAGAGCCAAAGATTCCAGTGGCTCACTCTGTCCCAGTGCTTAGCAACAAAAACATGGTGCTCCATATAGTTGCAGGGCCATCATGCCAATATACATAAAGAGTAAGGGGTGGGAGGGTTAAAGGAAAGATGTCAGTCATATTTTGGAGAAAAACTGATAGTAGTGGCTCACCAGAAAGTCTTATGGCTGACCGTCTCCAACATTATCTTATTTCTTTGTATCATAGTCTGTAATTAGAGGCAGCTGATGTGCTGAGAAATATCTTTTCTCCTATTTACAGAAAATAGGGAAGAATTTATTGAAAACCTAGTCAGGTTTCCAAATGTTTTAAGTCCCATGCGAATTTTCCCAAATATTTTATATTAAGAAAGATGGATAGGATTCTTACTGAATTATATTTCCATGCTTATATTTATCCATCTCAAAAAAGCATATAGATGCSACTTGACAAGAAACATTGTGCTYGTTTTTTGAAATCCTGAAACTGCTRSRGTACAACAATAAATTTRTTTTATGTGGTACAATAYAGAAAATTACTTGCTTGCCTTAGAATTATAAACATCTATTTTATGCTCCGGAGAGCTACATGGTTACATCTTAGTTGTGGTCTTTCTTCATCCATTTTTAGACATTGTTTTTGCTAGTAAACCATTCTTATTTATTTGTGTATAATGTCATAACTAAAGCAATAGAAAAAACTAGCCCAAGATACCTCAAAATCCCCTCCACTATAAGAGATGAGATTTATAGTTCCAGGGTGATCTCACATAAACACAATTACCATATGAACTGTCTGAGATGCAGATAGCATTGCCTAGGGCAATTATCAAGGGCCTCCTTACCTTTTCTTTATCGTGTCCCCTACTGTATCATGTCTCACAAATAATGAGACCACAGYAATCCCTGCAGACCCATCAAAACAAGAAAATAATAGAAGCAGAAAGGATTGGTTAATCCTTTCTGTAAGTTAAAAGTTTTGCAATTTGGCAYAGACTTTACAGGCAATGATATAATGAATTTTGTACTTACATGATACATGATCTAAAAGGAAGTCCAAAAGTTAAGAGCATACATCTTTGGGGAGTCAGGTTTAAATTCCCAGAACTTCCAAGGAACGAAGAGTGAACAGCCTGACTACTGAAACATGAAACTTAGCATTATCACCATGCATATCCATCACTTTTGTTTGTTAACCTATCTGGAATGAGAGCATTTGGCGGGAGAGCCACGGTGAGCATCTGGCGTGTACTAGAGCAGCTGAGACATCTTCAAAAGGACCACATTTTAAAGAGTTCATTCTAACAAAGATGAACTAGAATGGACTCCCTYAAAATATAATTCAATCATTAAGTGCCTAATTTGACAAAACATGTGGAGTCTCTTTATGCCCTTAAGAAGCACTGATGTTATTTTATTACACCAAGGTTTAAACAAAGTTCTGAGCTGTGAGGGCTCAATATATCAGACCAAGCATTTAACAGCTGGAAGTTGGCACATGCGAATTTCTACCAGCTGAAGAGCTCTTCCAGTACATTTAGGTTTGGGTCCATGAGTTGCTCTTAATCTTTCAAGTGTCAGTTAAGTCACCAGGAAAAGTGAACACATACACCATGCAGGACCTCAGTACCTCTCAGTCACTCACCAGTCCATTGATGCTGTTCGTATACCCAACATTGCTCTTTGAACATCTGCATAAGTCATTTATTCAATGGGCAACTCAATCAACTGGGTAGGAATCACTTCATATTGCAAAGGACCATCTTACTAATGAGTCAAGCCCCAATTAAATAAATTGCACACACTTCATAATGGTACTCACAATAAACCACCAAAGTCTTCATTTTTAAATGGAACTAAAKAGCAACACAGGAAAAGGAACATGAGTGGGGAAACTTTGACACCCCTTCAGTCCTCAGGGTTTCAGACCTGCCACTCTATTAGAGGGATGTCACTCTGCAAATCTCTGTTCAGCCTATGGCTCTCCTTTTGGGGTCACCTGATGTGAGGAAACATGGGAGATCATGTCTTGCCACAGGACCTATTCCTAATTTTTCACTCTCATCCTCCATAAAAATACCATGAAARGTCCAAACAACCATACCASCRATTCATATGCCAAAAYTCTTCTCACAGGCTTTTGAAATAAATCTCCTGACAGCACAATCCAGGGACTACATTACAGATGTTATTAGWGAAGTATTATAWGCTGCCTATTTCAGAYGACACAATTTTGTRTGCAGTCTTCTGTGAATAACAGTTATYCTTCTTTAGCTTGCTGACTAAGGACCCATAAAAAATCATATGGGGGATTTGAGGTAATTCCAAATCAAAATTTTGCAACATTTTCTGACTGATCAGACAAATTAAAATATTTAATTTGGTGTTGGAAAAAAGAAGCCAGAAATAAATCTTATGACCAAGTTCTATTCAACTCCAAATTCTCATTGAACCCAARCTTCATTAAAYAAAAAWGKGAGATTGGATTCATCTTTAGCACTMAGGAAGTCATYGCTCCTCTGCTTACTGAAAGGATACAGCAGATGAGAACATCTGCTGTTTCTGAATTCCTCAAGTTGTTGAAAAAGAACTGGAACTGCTAATATTTAAAATTATAAATGTATGAAGATAATACTGCCCACTTRTAAGGCAAGAAATGTCAAATTGAAGTTTTTAATCCACATTCTCCAAATACAACATTTTATTAGTTACAACAATATTATTAGGCAAAGACATCTTCTTGTCAGTGGCTGCTGGTCAGACTGTGAAGGAATGTCACTGCACCTGTTAAGGACAATACATTAGAACCTAAAATAAAAATAAATCTTGCAGAATATATTGGCAAGTGCTAACATAATGATGAAGGGAAACAGGACTAAGGGAAAGGATAGGGATGTCAAAATGTCTGAGCGAGGAAGGCTGCTGCTGCTGCTTAGGACACACTGGGAATATAAGAGACCTAAAGAAAGGAGGGATACCTGTGGAGTAGGAATAGAGTGTGTGTATGTATGAAAGAAAGAGAACAGTACAGGTGTTATGCCTTTTCTGGGAATGCTATTGGGTGATGGAAAGAGTTGGCTGTTAATTCTAAAATAATACTACTTTTATTCACTGGAGTGGGGCAAATATGACATGGRTTTTAATGTAGCATTTTTATTTTAACTGTGCCTGAAGGCAGAATTTGAGCCTAACTGCACAGAGACACTGAACATAATGCTTAAAAACTGGAYTTTGTCTCAGGAAAAATAAAGCATATTAAATCTTCCTGGTTTTGGATAATATTCTGAGGAATGACAAATAGCACTGTGATCAAAATGTTGGTTATTTTTAYAAGTCTGTATGTCCTTTCTGAATACACCCAAACCTTTTACAAAATTTCAGTTYACCACAATTATTGCCACTTTTTCAAAGAATCCTCACAGAACCACAACTCTTTCAGCAGATACACAGCTCATCCAAGTACATGCAAACAGAGAAGCATAGTGGAACAGAAGAAATCACTCAGTAAAACTGGGACAAG
Source organism: Malurus melanocephalus (assembly GCF_030028575.1). Lineage (NCBI taxonomy): Eukaryota > Metazoa > Chordata > Aves > Passeriformes > Maluridae > Malurus > Malurus melanocephalus. Next base: position 580,140 of record NW_026623382.1, read on the forward strand.
AATTTTTTCAAATGCTAGGAAACTGTAACCTTGTCTCCAAAATTTTCTTAACTAAATTACGTATCAAAATCTCTAGCTTCTTTATAAGTTATGTAGTAGCAATGAAAGGGAAGTCCCAGCCCATACCCAAGTTAGAATTCATCTTCAAAAGCCTAGTGAAATTAAGTTTTTGTTCCTAGGCTTCCTCCTTGGCTGCTTCATGTGATCAGCCCTGAAAGCTTCTAGAGCCCTGGTTATCTTTTCTGGGTTTAATCCAATCCTTATGGAGGCTGAGAGGAGTCTTYGTCCTGTTCCTCCCCCGCATCCTACCCCAAGGGACTCTTCTAACCCAGACTCAAGCTAAGCTGCACCAATGTAAGTCATTGACAGAAGTTATTTTACACCTGAATTTAAATTACCTACTCTGTGCAGTGCATCATGATGAGCACCTCGCAAATATCTTAAGGAACAAGGGCCAGAGAAATTCTCAGCYTAAATAGGTTTTCTTTATTTGTCTCAGATAGATTAACTGCACAGGAGAGGAGGCAGTTGTCTCTCTCACATACTGTTTGCTTTCGCTCTGCCAAGCACAAGACTTCATCAATGGTCTGTGTGACCACAAAATATTGATTAGAAATAAGAAGGGATGTGCAGAATGTCATTCATCAATATGGCACATGTCCCCCCTTGTCTTCTCCCATTCTAACACATGACCAGCAGAATTTTTTACATAGTACTTATAGAAAACAAATTTCCATGGGTATCAGCAAAGGGAATATAATTAGGCTTCATCAGTTATACACTGCAATGCCTTTTAGATTTTTTCACTGAAATATCTGAAAGATAAAAACTTGGTAAAAAGTCAAGTGCTTCTTCCTGTTTATGGAAATATTTTTTTTTTGCCTGGATTTTTATCTTGAACAATAATTCTTCATTCAAGGTCTGATGTGACTGTTCTACATGTGATCTTATTATCTTCCTAACAGAGAAAGTAAGAATGTAAATATGAAACAGCTATGAGGCTTTTATTTAGAAACCATGCATTTCGTTGCTTGAGTTTCTGAATTGTCTTGAACCTAACCCAGCTTGTTATGAACATTAGCATAGAAATCAAGCTGGGCAAAATCTTGTTGTACAGTAGTAGGTGATCATATTCCCAGAAACTCAGTTCCTCCAGTCAGTAGTCTGCTTTGAAAGGGTTGTAGCATGCCTTTCAAGGATAAGCATTTAGAAGTTTAATTATTCACTCAATAGCAACAGGTTCTGTAGAGAGTTTATACTTCACATAGCTGTTCTCTCGGACAAGATCCTCCCTGATATTTTGTAAACCAGGCACACATTTCCACCTACTTTGCTCACTTGAAGGCAACTGCTAACATCACATTATGTGATGTGCTTAAACTCTTGTTTGCACACAGTTAAAACTCTCCTGTGTCTCTCATGATTCATTTCTTGGCTAGATGAATTTACAGTGTTTGTCCTTTCTAAGCTCTCTGGACCAGAATTTACATCTATGCCAGCCTGGTGTCCATATGACCAGATTCTCTAGTGTCACCCTGTTGTAAATTTTGGAAATAACGGAAAGCATTTCTAATTACTTCCTTAGACAATACTGCAAACCTGGCCTACTGTTTTCAATAGCTATAGCAACTGAAAATATTCCTCCTGCAAAGAAGTAATTTTATTTTTGTTTTGTCTTACCTTTCCCCAGAATATTCTTATTAAATTCATATAAGCATCCCTCTGCAACAGGCTGATTAAAAGAGAAGAACTGCATTTCATTCTGAGCTCATGTGCAAATATTTCCTCAGTTAACACATCTCTCCATTCCCAGTAGGATTAGATCATTGTACGTCTAATATTTCATAAGAATTTGCTGCTGGTTTGATAAATTGAAAAGATGGCATCTTCCTTACCACAAAGTCCTTTGCCCCACAAAAAAATAAAAAAAAGGCCATACTGTAATAAATAATAAATATACAGTACAGCTTCCTAAGACAGATTCCAAGAATTTTATGTGCTGTAATTTAATCCTTAGAAAACCAGAGGATATTAAATGAACTAAACTGTCTTAGCCAGAAATCTCTGATTTGGGCTGCTCTTTGATGTTTATATCTGGAAGTCTTTGATGTCTTAAAATTGTTTCAGAAATTAGAAAAAAAATCTTGACTTTGTAAATCATTTTGTGATTACATAAATGACAATATGATGATGAATGGCACAGAATTTACAAAAATGAATCATTTCTCTGAATATTAAGTTAATCAAAAAGCCAAAACTGTCTAGTRTGAGCTCCTAGTGCTTTAAAGATCCTTTGGCATTCCAGATGCACAATGAAACAAAAATAGTGTAGCCTTATTATGAGCACCTTTCCACATCTGCAATCCTGTTATACAATAAACTCTTGTTCTTTTGTAGCGAGATTGCACCGGCTCTTTTTTCTTTCTTTTTTATTATTAATTTGAAACATGTGGGGAGAGGGTAATCCAGTAAGCCATAGGCATTTCATATCAGGGCTTTCATGCAATCACATGTAACGTCAACCATCTGGGTGGAGGGAGAGATAGAACTTGCTTTATATCGATAGACTGTGAATGATAGCAAGGAGCAGAAAGAGTAGAATTCTAATGAATATTATAGATTTACTTCTACAAGCATAGGCCCATTGATGGAATAAACTGGTTTTGCCATTAAATAAAATAGCAAGCACTAGGCAATGTTTGCTGCATTTACAGCGTTTTGAATGTATAACTTTGTAAGTGRATGCAAATGGTTACATATGAAAAATAAAAGAGAACAAGTTGCATGCATATACATGTGTAAAAAGAGAGATTTCTGTCAGCAATGTATTTTTCTGATTGGTGAATAAATGCCATTTTGAAATTCACCAAACCTAGTATTAGGTAGATAATTAAAAGATAATAATTTAGAAACCAGATGTCTGCTTTCATTTTGAGCAAAGAGAAAGCATTTTCTCTGAAAACACATTCATTTATTGTTTATTTTCAAAGAGAGCTTTAAAATTAAATTACAGTGTTTGGAAGAAAAAAATCAAATAGACATCTGAAAGAAATAGAATCTATTTATAATTTTACCTTTTTGATGTCAGAAGATATCCTAGAGGAAAGCCTTAGGGATATAAATTCTTCTCAGACTTACACTAATGGCATGCAATTTTTTAAGATGCATTATCCCGTATCAAAGTTTTCTGAAAACCTGATAAAAATTTAAGAGTTCGTGCATCTAAAAGATTAAAACCAACAACCAATGCAAACAGTTAAAATTATTTACAGTCCTGTGAAATACAAACTGCACACATGTGGAGTACTCTGTATGTTGTAAAAACTACAGTTCAGTCTGGAATTCTGTGCAATAGAAGTAGAGAGGAAAATATATGACACGCAATATCTTTGCCTGTACAGTACAAATTAGTGAGTTTCTACTCAGTGTTTAGGTAACAYACTGTCTAATCATTAAGACAATTCTAAGCTGATGTTTGCTCTAAATGTACATTCCAGGTGTTYATTCTCAGTTCTCAACAAATGACGGAATAGGAACAAATTCCAAGGTAAGAAACTGAACACTGAAATTATAYTCTGTTTGCATGAATCATTTTGTAAATAAACTATTAAAAGACTAATCTTCCAGATTAGTTTTTCAGATRGTTAATAGTCTGACTGACTGCTTGTTGTTGCTGCCTGTGTGAGTAGTGACAGCCCYGAAGCTTTTGCATTCAGCATTTCATTTTAAAGAACCAAAGCCATAAACCAGCAAATCACTTAAGCACTTGATAACTTTGAGTTCTCATTGCACTTGAAGTGGATGGCACTACTTCTGCATGGAGATCTATGAACATAAATAAGTGGTTTGCCTTTTTGGGACTAAAAAGCTATCATATCAAATTATTCTGCTATATTCCATGTATATTTTCTTGAATGTATGAGCACAAATACATTAAAGTGTTTTTATTTTAACCTAAATAAACTCTCYGTGGAAAATCTTKCAGAGCCTGAGGATGAGGGGACATKCCTTCTTCTTCTGAGGRGAAGTATGCTCTTTCTGCAGCCCRTMATRGCCTTGTCATTTCCCAACCTGTGTGGATGCTCGAGGTTGTTGTGACCCAGATTCAGGATCCTCATGATGTTTATGTTGATCAAGTTCTTGAGAATCCTTTGAATTAAAGTTTTCCAAATCYTCATGTCAATCATTCTTCCTTATCAGTAATACCTGCAGATTAACCTGAGGACATGTTCTGTGTTACCATCCAAGCTCTTGATGGAAATGCTGAACAATACGAGTTCCAGGACCAAACCATGGGATATTTTGCTTATTACCAAATGGAGCTCAAAACATTGATTCCACTACATTTTTACTGTGGTGGTAGAAGCTTCTTAGAATGCATGACAAACTGTTTTTTCAGTCCATACTTCCTCATCTTCCACAGATAATCGTTTTGAGAACAGTGCCAAAAACCATCCTGAAGATCCAAAATCCATTTTCCTCCTGCCTTTTCAATATCCCATCTCATGATAGCAGCCAATCAAGCTGATCAAGTCTGAACTAGCTATCCCTGATTTCTTTCACGTGTCTGAAGAGTGATTTCAAAGGTGCATGCTTTACAACCTTTACAGGAATTGAGGTGCCCTAAAATTCCCTGAGCCCTCCTTCACTTTTCCTCAAGATGGACAGTGTTAGCCATTTTTGGTTGCAAGGGATTTCCCTAATAACCACAGGGTTTTCTCACAGACAGTAACATTGCAACCTCTGCAGCCAGCTCTTCCAGTGGCCTTGGATGAATGCCATCCATCTCCACTGTCTTTAAATTTCTCTCAGTAAYACTTACCCTGTTTCTACTGCATTACTCTGTTTCTGTCTCTTCACCAAATTGCATTGGTCAACGAGGTGTGAGAGGTGTACCACAGCCTGTGAAAACCAAGACAAAACCCACAAAGTCTACTTCAGCTTTTTCTGTATCATCTCTCAGTAGCTTTTCTACCTCAACAAACTCACACTTTACCTCAACTTTACTTTGCAACCAACTTCAGGGTGTTGTTTCATCATCTTTTCTGTCCCTGACAACATTTAGCTCAGACTAGATATTGGTCCRCACATTGTCTCTGAATAACAAAGTGTACTATAAATGTGCTTTTTCATCTGTTTTCTTTCCACTTCTTGCATGTTTTCATTGCATTTCAATTCATCAGAAGGTTTCCACGTAGCCAAAAGAAAAACTAGTCAAAAATTCTAGCCAAAAGATGTCTTAGACGAGTCAAGTGGYTRCATGATGTGGTTCCTGATGTCCCARTCATCACTTTCTAGCTTGTGATGCTGAAATGAGAAAGGATTTCCATGGGTGGATGGACATAATTGGTTTCTATGGCTTCTTGGTGATTTTCTGTGACCAATCTGCTCAGGAAACATGGAAAGTAAAATGGCAAACAATGGCAGATAAAATATGAAAAGTCCAAGTTCCAGAGGGGACACACTCAACTTTTTTTGTCTTGTTTTCTCAGACAGTGTTAGAGAATTACTGTCTGCTAAGGAAAAACAAATTTAAAAAAAAAAAAAAAAATTATGTGTATTTTTAAACCTTTGACTTCTTACCCTCTGAAGCTCTTATTTTTCCAAGATGTTTCTGTCAACCTCAAGACTGGCCACATAGCAATCAGTTCTGTCATTGACTGAAAACAGCACCTGTGGTTGTAGCTGCAGAATGATATTGCAAATTTCTTCTTTTTCATTCCTCTGAGAATTATTTCGTAAGAGTTCTAACATGCATACGTATGACCACTGGGAAATTTTGCTGAAAATTTGTCACTGAAAAGAGCCCTGGGTCAAGTATGTCTCAGTAACATTAGGCCACTACCTAGATCTACAGCTGGTTTAATCACAATGATAAATTTTAATTATTTGTAAGATAATGATTTTGAATATTAAAAGGCTATTAGCTAGACCCCCCCCCACTCTCCCAACTGCTTTATCATTGTTTCTCTGTTTGTCTTTGAATAATAAATCAAATAATATCAACTCTTTCAAAAATACACAATGCAGTTAAAACATGGATTAAAATATTCTGAAGGAATTAACTGTATTACTGAATAGCNAAAAAAAAAAAAAAAAAAAAAAAAAAAAAAAAAAAAAAGAACAAATTATGTGATTGCTTCAGAATGCATTAAGAAACTCCCTTTCAACACAGGCTTAGAGGAGTGAGTCAAGAAGTCCTGGAAAAAAATCTCTCATAGCAATAAAGACTAAACCAAAACCACCGTGGCTAATCTTCAGCATCCTAGGACATTCCTTCTGACTGGCTACTGTATACTAAGGTATATCCAGTTTTTAATTCACAGTGCTGATTTTCTACCTGAGCTAAGTCAAATGATATGTCCATTTTCACTTCTCAAAAAGAGGAAAGAAAATAGATTTRCTCAATTATTCAATCTTTCTTGAACTAAGGATAAAATGGATTGTTCCATTCCTAACTTATTTTCTCTGGATCTGGTCTCACAAATGAGATAATCCCAGAGAGGTTTAGCTTTGAAAGCAAAAATGAGTGATTTGACTTTCCCYGAGTTTGTGAGCCAGGATTACCTACCAATTAAAGAATTAAGCTAGTAGACCAGACACAGTGGRTTTCTTCTTAGCTTTGCAACTAATGTATTTTGGTAAGCCAATGTAGATAATCGACCCTGCTTCTCTTCAGTTTGTCCTTTCAGAAGGTGATTTACTCACACATTTTGCTGGTGTAGTATTTCCATGCCTATACTTGCAATTTAGAACCTTTCTACCACTGTTTGAATCGAAGCAAAAATGAAAGCAATAGAAATAAGAAGAATAAGAATTTTTGCAATAAGAATTGCAAAAATAGAAGCAAATATGAAAAGACAGAGTAGCAGAGTAGTACTACTTTCTACAACTCACTCTAGTGTTAACAAAGCATTCCATAGCCAGAACCCTGTATTTATGTGTGTTGCAGTAAATATCTGCAGGTCCTTCTGTATGTGTTTACATAATTGCACTTGTGGTCTGGGGATGTTTTAAATGCAAGGATGAAGCTGCCCATGACTCACCATGTCCTTTGTGCAAACGAAGTGATGCTGTTGTTCCTCATTGTTAGCCTGGGGAAAATCCCTCATGGGGAGTGAGACCTCATTATTCAGCAATTCTCTGAAATTAAGCAAATCTGAAGCAAAGATGGCCTGGGACAGGACATGAAGAAACTGCTTGTACATCTGTGAGTTTATACAGTAGGTGGACTATGAGCTCTCATTCCCTACTCTTTAGCTTTTAACACACTCTCAGGTGCATTTTTTATTGTAGCTGTTCAAAAATAAATCCAGTATCTTTACTCATTTTTTTTTTTATTTCTAATAACTCCAAAATATTGGTATATTATTATACTTTTACCCAAAATAAATAAAATTACTGTGTCATATTATCTGTGTTGTACTGGTGTCTATGGCACAACTACATGCAAATTTCTTTGAATACAACCTTTGAATTCAACCTTTCTTTGAATAGCCTGACCAGGTTCCTGAAAGTGAGATATTGTTTTGAATACTGATGAGAATAAAGGCAGCTCAAATAATATTTAAACCTTACATGTAAATTCTCCAGGATGTAGTGAATCATGTAATTTGAAAAGACAACTTTACGCAAGATTTTGAAGTAGCCAAATGCTCACTTGCCCAATATTTTTCTATCAAAATGGTAGATTCTCTCATCTTAGTTGGTAGTGAGCAACATTTTTCACCACCTTTGAAACATTTGCTAAAGAAAATGCAGATTCAGGAACTTCTAAAATGTTTTATCTCATACTTGCCAGAAATATGAAAAGGAAAAATAGGAAAAATTAGCGTTTTCTATGGCACAGGTTATTTAAGATGTGGTAGACTGACAAAGTTTTTACTGTGAGGTGAACATGAAAGGTAATATAAAAACTTTTGAGCTAGTTTCTTTCCTTCACACATGCACATGAATCAAGCTAGTGGGTTAAAAAATACAATTTAAAAAAAAATGGCTTTGGGCTTCTTTACCTTCTGATGYTAAACCTATAAAAAGAATATACATATGTATATAACAAATGACAGTTTAAGTAACTTTAATGTTGCTGTTAATATTTTTATTACTAATAATAACCTGAATCATACAAATCAGTTATGCTGACATTGATTATCCCTTTTTATTCTGTAATCCAATCAAAATTATTGTGTGTAAACAAAGCTACTGGGAAATGAACTGATTCCCTCATCCTTCAAAATACTGAAAACTGCACATTTTTCATGTGTACTCTGAAATAACTCGTTTAAGACTTAACCTCCTGGAGCAGACTACAAGTTATAAGGCTTCRAATATTTCAGTTTGCTTGTACCTTTCTACTGATGTTGCCAAAATTGTTAATGATTCTACTCCTGCTTGAGCTCATTACATGATAAATTAGTGCAGCTCTGAAGTGGTGTGCCAAACCAAGGCCTGGGRCTGGATAGCCCCAAAAGCAGTGAAAATGGTCCCTGTGATGAGAGCARGAGAGAAGGAGAGCAAAGAGAGCAGTGACAAGGAGGAGTTTAGGGAAAAAAAAACTGATGAACCTGAAGAGGTGAGAAGACTGAGGCCCAGGAAGGTAAGACTGAGCCACGTCCAACACAGAAATTAAGATAACCAGCCTCTTTTTCTTAGTGTTYAATAGTAAGATCAGTTGYTCTCCAGSTATCCAACYCTCTGAGCTGGAAGACAGGGACAAGGAACAGAATGAAGACCCCATAATCCAAGGGGAAATGGTCAGCAACCTGCTRCATCACTTACACACAGGTTCGTGGGACTGGTTGGGATCCTTCCAAGGGTACTGAGAGCCACTTTTCATCWTTTACCAGCAGCCCTGGCTAAYCAGGGAGGTCCCAGGGRACTGGAAGCCATCAAATGTGGGGACCATCTACAAGAAGGGTAGGAAGGACAACACAGGGAAGTACGAGCCTGTCAGCTTGACCTTATTCTTGGAAAGGCCATGGAGCAGATCATATTGAGTGCCATTACATGGCATGTTCGGGACAACAAGGGGTATCAGGCCCATCCAGCAGGGGTTTATGAATGATGCTGCCAGCAAGTGGCTGTGAAATCTTCTGGCAAACTATGTCACCTTCCCCCAGATCCTGATGGCAGGGGAAGGAGATTTGGCTGCATAATTTTAAAGGCAGTAAGCAGCACAGTGGATCGAAAGATTTCAGCCCTGCCACTGACACACGTGGGAATAATGTGATGGAACACAGGATGGAAACTTTTATTTTACARCTCACTCTAAAAAAAATCTGGCAAATAGCTGTAACACTGGTATATATTTTTTTAAATTACGTTTGCAGAATCAAACGTTTTAAGCTAGTAAGAAATCAAAGCTTACTACATGTTGTTGATAAAAACATGTTCCAGATATATACTAAGAAATTACTTGATGAACATATATTACATATAATTAATACAAAAGTCATATACCATCCATGTAGGGACCAAGTGCTCCCAGCCAGATTGTTTAATGTGATCTTCCTAAAGTTGAAAGACTCTATAATACAAAGTTCATGGAAGTTAAATTCTAGGTAACTCAAACTGGAGCTCTCAATTCCAATTTATGTTACTGTTCCATTTGCCATAATTATTCTATTTCTATTGGACATTTGTTCTGTYCCTGCTTTCCATTTACAAATAGAAACAATACTTACCCAATCCACATCTACCAAGCACGTTGATATGGCAGCTGCTGAAGCATGAGAAATGTTTTTTAAAGCTTGTATGACATTTTAAATATTATATTTAAATCGTGAGTTATTTACCACAGAAAAAAAGAAAAAGGGTGAATCATTGAGCAAAAATAAGCAAACACTATTCATAATATTAGCTGCTTCTAATGTGTTGAATGGGAATTAAATGGAAATTCAGTTGGAATGACACTATGTGATAGTGTAATTGGAGACTTTTGTCACAAATATGCACAAAGACACAAACTGGTAAGAGGGACCATGAAGAAAAGAAATTCCATATCCTCAGGAGAATACCATAGCCAGAAAAGAGCAAGGCAATGGGTGGTTGAAAAGCTTGGCAAAGCAGACCTGATTTCTAGAGATGTGTTTCACTTCAGTCTCCTTGTTAGTTGAAGGAGATATGCCTGTGAACTATAAAAAAATCTGCAAATTCCAGATATTAAAAAATGAAAAAAAGGGAAAAGAGTGAATCTTGGTCCCCCATCAAACATATATTTAATCTTCACACAGAAATCGCTTTGAGGCTGACATTTCTTTGCATTTTACAAATTGTGAGAAGTGGAAGAGAAAAAAACATTAGTGGCTCTAGGTACATAAYTACATAACAGTGAAATTGAATAATTGTAATAAAGAGTTTGAAAAAATCTAGACTTCTTTGTAAAGAATATATATTTTACTGCATTTCATTTCAGCAAAAAATATATAACAAAATCAAGATTAAAGAAGTTATGTTTGAATAACATTACATTTTTCATGCATGCTGATAAAAAGCCAGGAAATTCAAAGTTTRACATTCCAACCTTAATGCATGTCATGTTCTCAATCCCTCCCACCCCTAAGGTTATGATTAAGGAAAAAAATATCATTCATAAAACTTTGCAAGCATGATGAATCCCATCACACCCTAACCACAGCTGTTCATTTCATTTGTCTATGATTTACCCAAGATTAGTGTTTCAAACCTTTTCTTCATCATTTGGTCCCATATGGGGAAGTATCAACAGTTGCTTCTTTAAACTCTTTAAATGGTGTGTAATACCACTGTAAATAAAAAATGAACTGCATTTTTTTTTACTGGCAGAACATACCTAGTTTTATTAGGTTTTGCCCAAAATATTGATTTTTCCTAATGATTTCCTGTGTCAGGGACTAATGATGTTGCTGRATGTCACATTTTTGTCTGAGAGAGCCAAGTTGTGAAACCTGATCTTTGTAAGTAGGTGCTTGTATTCAAATTGGAGTCCTGTTAAAGGCAGGCTATGACACAGGAATGCATTAATACAGTCAGATGCACACAGGATCWGTGCCTGAAATGACTGATAGGATCAGAATGTAAAGCTTTGGCTCACTGGATGTATTCTGGTTTTCAAAACAGAACTAGTCCATCTGCTGAACRAGTAAGCTGGACTTCTCCTGCTTTGTGAGCAGAGATTTCTCACAWATATCACCAACATAAGGAATAACGATAATTCTTAAACTGTCTTCACAGGTAAAATATTTAGAAAATGAATTTGCTGAGAATTATTACAGACTCAAACTCTAGTCACCACACCAAATACCAGCTCTGGACATACATCTTACTGTGTTTGCCTCCATACTCTGGACATGCATCTTACTGGATGTTTTAGTTTTTAGTCTTTATCCATACACTGCTAATTCTAGAGCTGAAGATCATCCTACAGAACTGAGGCCAGTATGTCCAAGCTTCTCAGGGGTGACAAACTTCAAGCAGACCATAATGCTCTCTGCAGGTGTTCATAACTCTGCAGAAACCAGAACGTCTCCATGATAACTTGATGCTAGGATAAGAGCCAGCATTTAGATAATATGAGCCCATTTCTAGTATCCATATTATTTTTCTTAACTGATGGAGTCGATCAGTTCTTTTCCCAAATGAGATCTGGGGAAGTCAGATGGAGCTAACTTGGTCCTCACTGCTGTACACTTCATTCAYCTCTAGTGCACCAAAGTCTTTCCCAAGTTTTTCAGCCAGCAAGGCACCAKTTCCTCTGGTTAGTATTAGCTTTGACCTTGACTTGATCAGCTTCTTCCTTTCTGGTTTTGTTTCAAGGCCACTCAAAAAAGTGCTGACCAATTCATTTTATACTTCTTTTAGGACTCCTTCATCTTCACAAGCAGCTCAGACACAAAATCTTCAAACATAAGCTCTATTACAATCCAATGTTCACGCTCTATTTAACCTCATAATGCATTGAGACATTAGAGGACTCCTTTACTCTTCCAGCGATATCACATTCAATAACATTTTGCGATTCTTTCATCTGAATACTATGACATTCTTCTAGGATCAACATAAACAGTTTTCAAATAGCTTTGTTTGAATATGTCATTGTTGTAATAATTCATCAGTGGTGACCACAGTGCCTTCCTCTTCTCCACTGATTGAGAGAGTGTCAAGATGAGATATTGTCTAAACTCTATTCCCTTGTGTGTTCRCCCCATCTCCACACTTATATTCTGTACTGATCTAGTCTGGCCTGTCAGGAACAGAAACTGTGACTCCAACAGGACAGAAACTGCCCAGARTTTTGAGGTAGTGAGGTCCTGATGCCTGGACATTATTGCAATTTTAAATTGAACAAGTAGATCAGACAGTTGCAATGTCAATCATTTGAAAGAGATGGCATAAGGCTCCTACAGACTCCATCAGTCTCTGTTACTCAGGTCAGTTTGACAATAATACCAACTGTCCAGAAAATAATGGATCAGTTAAAGTAGGGAAGATTTCTCCCCTTCTACAAGAAAAGTGTAGATTTTTTTTTTTCACTTGCTTATCTGAATTTCAATGGTTTCCAAAGCATGCGGAATCTTTAGGTCCTTGCTTAGTGAGTCATATCTGATTGAGAGTACCTACATATTTCTGCATCTCAGGGTCACCACTGACTTCCAGTGAGTTTTCCAGTAAAGTACAGGTCACTGCATCTCAATTAATAATTCTAAGTTATCAGAACTGCTGTATTTWTGTGTGTGATAATCTGAACAATTATCTGCATAGACACACAGTACACAAGGTGAGAAAAAGAGTAAAACCATTTCTGTGAAAGTGCACTGTGTTGAAATGTATGTTAACTTTGTTCCTGCTAGTACAAATATCAAAGGATATTTGACTTGCTATATGGGGAGACTTGTTAGGAGAAAATTATTTTCAAAACTTTTGACAACTGGAACATAATTAGAGGGGAGGGCAGAAAAGGGTATATGTGCTTTTCTAATAGAAATAAAAGATCAGAGAAGTTATTGTGGTTTGGGTTTTAAACTCAAACTCTACATGAGCATCAARAATTGTGCTATAGATTTTTCTGAAGAAGAATAATTTTGGAAATAGCTGCACAGGGACTTGAAATTGTAGCCACCAGTGCTTAGCATCTCTCAGCATCTTGTGAGAAAATTTTTAATTCATAAACAAGGGAAATGAAAAGATAGTATAAGACAGGGGTGAAGGAAGATGGGAATYAGCAAACACCATTCATATTTAAAACAGATCTAGAACACACTTTGGTTCATCTAACCTGGTCTGAGAAGATTTTGGAGTAACAAAGCAGCCTCTTATGAGAGTTGGTTCTGCTTCTCTGACATTCTTGTTTTGTCTAGGCAGTGAAAATTTGTGTCTTGCAGCATTGGATATCCATTATTCATTTCCTCAGCTCCATACATTCTCCAAAGTGACAAAAATCACCAAATATTAAGAAAAAAAAGTGCCACGTATCAGTGGTACCATGGTTCATTGAGTTTATTATACATAATCTAAAATAGTTACTATAAGAGACAAAAAACTAAGGAGGAATTAAAAAGGATACAAAGAAGAAAAAGAAAAAAAAAAAAATAAAACCCAACAGTTTGACAGGAGGATTCACCTTGGTAACAAGTCTTCATCTTCTGCTAGGATCTCCCAGTCCTGGCTTAGTCTTTATTGCTTCCTTTAAGAAGCATTAATCTTTTATGGTTTATGCTGTATTACTKTGTGATACATTATTAGCTCAAAGAGCTTCTCCCTTTACGTTCTTGCAATATAAAACTCTTCCAACTGTTGTCTGTCTTTGTTGTTTGTGTCCTGCAAAAATCTGCAACTAGAGAAGGGAGAAAGAGCTTCTTTCTGAARATACATTGGTGAAGGGCAGGTCTGTCTGCTACTAAATGCTGGTTTTCTACTTGATAAGTTCAGCACAGAGGTGATGAGTTCACATTTCTCTATTATTTCATTTCATTATCTGAAGGAATTGTATATCCACAATAATTCTGAATTCTGTAGTAACATATCTTTCCTGGAATTTGTCCTCAATAAAGGACRTTTGCCTCTGTCTTTAAATGAAATACTTGTCACCTCACCTAAAAGGAGCCTAAATAAGTCACGATCCTTTGTGAGTCAGTCATAAATAAACATCTGATCTTTCTTCCACCGAGTGTTTTTAGATAATACTTCATATTTACAGCTCTTCAACTTACTTTTGGATGCTCTCTAGGCAGCAAGAGATGTTTTACAGCTCCTCCTTGCCTCATTGCCTCATTCACCAGGTGTTTTATTGAACCATATTTGTTACAAATGAGCAAGTCTTCGAGCGGTTCTCTCCCTGCTCGCTAAGAAACCTCTCAGCCYCAGTAAGAATAAAAGCARTCCCGCTGTTCTTYGCTATTCATCCAGCTTTWCGCAGGCCATTGAAGCAGCCGCCGYGCYGCCCATCCCTCTCCGCAGCASCGGCGGTGGTGACGGCTCCAGAGGATGGGGAGAGGTTGGTTGGCGGCCCGGAGGAAGGGGTGGGTGGTGGATGTCCCCCTCCGGTACCTCTGTCCCTCCCCGGAGCTGTCCAGAGTACCTGCGCTCCCGCGCACCTTCCGCAGCCCGAGCGCCCCGCCCGCCCCCGCCGCTGGGGAGGAGGGGATGCAAAGATGGAAAGTGACTTTCCCTCCGCATCTTTCCCAGGAAAGGGGATGCGCACTTCGCTCGCTGAGTTGTCAAKGACGGCAAATCCCGGTACGCAGCGAGAAATGTTTGCGGTCCTGTAGGCAAACAGGAAGTATTTTCGCSGGGAAGGATCCTCAGGCCGCCCCCATCCACCTCCTTTGATCTCATGGGCTTTGAAATACCTTTAGAAATTAGAGACTAATTAGCCSCAAAGCGAGAGTGACAACAATGCATGACAAAGGGGAAGATTAGGATTTAAGAAGGCAGCTCAGGACTGATGGGCAGCCACTCCTGAGAGAGCTGTGTGCAGAAATCGTGTGCCAAAGAAAATCGATCCGATTCGACCTCGGTGTATCTGACACTGCCAGGGATTGTCAGAGCCGGGCTGTTTATTTACTATGGTGAGGGAGGGTGAAGACACAGCCCCTCTTCAAGCCTCCCAAGACAAAAGCAACACAATCCCCAGCGTCCGATCTCAAGGAAACCTTGATCAAAGAAAGGTATTCAGCCGTGTCGGGTGTGCGGGGCGTGGGGTGAGGAGGGGTGTTTATGTGCATTTCACGGTGTTTTGCGGTATGCATCCAACATTATCGGTGCTTTCGCTCAAATTGGTTCCTTTGTGCTCTGCCGGTGACCGGGACAGCTCTACCAAAGGTGTGAGAGCAACAGCTGCTCTGAGTAGGACCAACTTATCCTCCTCTCACTGCCAGGAGGAAGGAGTTTCAAAACAAGTGCTATGAGATTTCCTGAACCGAAATAAGCTTTACAAAGCAGCCTTCTACTGGAAAGATGTTTGAACTCTGATTGAAGAGGAATTAGGGGGAATGGAGAGACGATTCCAACAGTTACTACTGGGAATGCAATATCGGGTCCCCTACAATGCTTACTTAGGCTAATGGAGGTCCTGTCATTCAGCTCCCATTGCGCTGGGATACAGGGTAAACATTCCCCGGTGACCCTCTGCACGCAGGTCCCCTCTTCAGGACATCATTAAAAGCATACATGCAGTTGCCTGACATCAATTGTCAGGCTGGCTCTCAGGGTTCAGAGATCCCGACAGAAAYCAGGAAAACAAGCCCAGTGGAGACTCGGCTCTGCGGCGGGGGGCTTTAAGGAGGCTGAAAATCGTTTGGTTGCGGGTGTGTAAGAAGACACAAAAGTACTCAGCAGGTAAGAGCGGAGGGTTTTGCCAAGAAGGAACTGTCCTTGATCGCTGTGACAGGATTGACTCGCTGGGGACTCCTCTCTCGGAGCGTCCACGCGTCCCCGAGGGGATTGCCTGTCTCCTCTCATCAGCGTCACGGCGAGAAATTTTACAGCCGCTCTTTCTAGTCCTGCTAATCCTGTTAYCCGGGGGGTTATAAATATTAACGTCGCTGGGGCTGGGGATGGGGGACCAGRTTAAGCCCTCTCTGAAGTAAGATGTCAGCCAGCCTTTTCCCAGCCCGCCAGCGCCCGGGGCTGCTGGATGAGCTGCACCGCAGAGCCCCGCAAGTGTCCTGCTCGGAGGGGCTGTTGGGCACCTCGGTGCTGGATTTCGTGGCCGACCTTTCCCAGGGCACCCCCCAGGGAGTCCCCGGGGCCGGGGMGGGCCTGGGGCTCTGCGACATCACCGCCGGGCCTCCCTTCGGGGACAGAGTCCTGTCGCTTCGGGAGGGGATGGCCCGGGGGCTGCCCCTGGCTGCCTTCGGAAATGGAGATCCCGAAGACGATGAAGAGGAAGAGGAAAGGATGCGCAGCGCTTCCCTCCTGGACAGACCCAGAAGAAAGCGGGTCATCACCTACGCCCAGCGCCAGGCTGCCAACATACGGGAGAGGAAGAGGATGTTCAACCTCAACGAGGCGTTCGATCAGCTGAGGAAGAAGGTGCCCACCTTCGCCTACGAGAAGAGGCTCTCTCGGATAGAGACYTTGCGCCTGGCCATAGTGTACATCTCCTTCATGACTGAGCTCCTGGACGGATGCAGCAGACAGGAGGCGAGTTAGGGAGCTCCCGGGCCCGGCGGGATGCGGCTGGGGCCGGGCATCACCCGCGGCAGCGAGCAGGTGGCATCGGCGCCTCCCTCCTGGGGAAACAGAGCCGCSGCTCCTGCCTCGCTTCTCCCACCGCAGCCAGGACCCTGTAGGTGTGGGATGCAAAACCAGGAGTGTTTGCAGAAGAGTGCACTGAGGTCGGGAGGAGCTGGGGAGAAGATGGATGGAGAGGCTCGGTGTGTTGCAGATTTGTTAATATTTATAATTTTTGTAAAGGGAAGGGGGGAGAAAATGAAGGTTCGAGGCCTTTTGGTTTGCGTTGTGTTGCCTGCTTGCTTTAAAACCTTTCCAACTCGTTGCTTTGGAGAAGGACTGGACCGGGGCAGTGGAACCCTTCCAAAGTGCAGAACGGGTTTCCAGCGGGTTTGGTTCCTACCCAGCTGCCTGCCAGGGAAATTTCGGCKTGTGCATTTTAACCCAGCGCTTACTGCCTTTTAAAAAATAAACAGCAACTCCCTTTTCTTTGAAATCCAGTCTGCCAAGTCCACGCCGTGTGTCACGGGGCCAGGGAAGCCGAACATCTGGACACAACCGCTTGTTGTCACGATTTCTTCCCGGGAACGGCTCTGTCCTTGCGTGTGGGCGGCCAGCTCCGTGGCTCGCACCGGGCGGGAGCTGGCACAGGAGAGCCCGGCCCGGCCCGTCGGGGGCGAGGTGCGGCTGGCCGGGATGCCCCGCAGCCTTCCCGGCTGGGACCGGTCTGGGAAGCCGTCTGMACCCTCCTGAGAGAGAAAACTCGTGAGCTTGTGGGCTTTGGTTTTGGGGAGGTCAAGCGGAGACATTTTCTCTCTCACGGCGCACCCCCTGCACTCGCACGCACACGCGTTCACCCCACGTTTCATTGCTGCAAGGAATAAAAATAATTAAATACATTCTGAAAMGCCGGAGCGGGAGGAAAGGGGGAAGCCCAGGTGGGCATACCTTGGGGATAGGGACAAGGTACACCCTGGGGATCGCTTTACAGCGTTATCTACTGATGCCTCGCCGGCATCTCTTAAAAGGGAAGAGATGCCGGGAAAGCCGCAGCGGCGGGGGGGTGGCCGCGACCGGGCTGGGAGTGGGGTCCAGGGTGTCCCTAGAAGCCTCTGCGACCCATCCTGATGTGTCTCCGCCCCCCCTTCCTGCTCCCTTCCCCTGTTCTCCCGCTGCTGCTGGCACCTTCCTTCGCTGCTGCTGGGAAAGACCTGGATTTATTCCCGCGTTGGCGGCAGACGGGCAGCAGCCACCGCGCTCAGAGCCCGCTCCACCCGCAGTGAACTGCCCACKCAGGGCACTGTTTCTGTCTGGCTTCACAGGACAGCTCGTATCTGTGCTATATAAAATTACCGTGATATAAGTGAAATCAAGATTTACCCTGGATTCAGGCTAGTATAACCGGGATCCGCTGTCTCTTGTATTTCTTCTCTCACGTTTTGTCGGCTCAGTGGTGATTCCTTTTCTTCCCATTCTATTTGCTTTAATATTATCTTGAGAGATCTAATATCCTGTGTTAATACTCTAATATTCTTTCTCTTTTCACTTGTTTCCTTGGTTTCTTTTTCTACTTGTTTTTGTTGACCTCCCTGACTCCGCACATTGCATCTGCTCTCCATTTGTCAGAATGCTTTTTTTTCCAAGAGACAGTTGGATGGTTAGCGCAGCTGGATCCTTTCTAGGAACTGGGGGGTTTCACCTCCTCAGATGGTTTTGTGTTCTTTTAGGGTTTGTTTTCTTTTTTTTTTTTTTTTTCCTAAAAATAAAACGAGAAAAGGAACTACGAATTAACAGTGTTCCAAAATCAACAATTGTTCACATAATCCAGTCTCATTTTAGTTACCATCATCTCAAGCAAAATGATGAAGGCAAAATCTTTTGTGGACAATGAAATATGCAATTTAATATTCACTTCTTATCACTATTTCCCTATGATCTCTGAAAGCATGATTATATAATTTTTCATAATTTTTCTTGCTCATGCCATTGGATAAAGTTAGAACTCTATAGCACACAGTCTTAAGTTAAGAGATTCATAATGTAAACATGTCTGTAACAGATAATTCAAAAATTATTGGTTTTCTCTTCTTGGTTTAATAACAAAACACTAGAATTCATTCAAGATCCAAGGTTTTTTCATACTTGTGTTACAGACTACAGAAAAGCAGAAAGAACATGTTACATTTTATTTTTAAATACAAATGGATCTTGCATTATGAAYCCTGATTTTTAATGGATCACTGGAAATTTTGCAGCAGCAATACCAAGCAGCAGTAACATTCTCATATGAACCACATTAGAAATTAAAAATGTACTTGTGGTATAAGCAAGTGAACACAGTACGCAAACAGCACAGATAAAATACCAAGATTCATTTTGAGCTGCCTCTGGGCCGCACATTGATTAGTAGGACCTGAGAACCCAATGAAATTGGGGTTTGGGGTTTTTTTTTGGTTTTTTTTTTTGTTTTTTTTTTGTTTTTTTTTTTTTTTTTTTTTTTTTAAACTTTTCCAAAGCTGTCAAAGGTTTACCAAAACAAACAGCAAATGCATAAATGCATTTTTTTTTCCAAGGGAAATTTTCCATGTTAAAACTAAATCATGTCGTTACACCCATGAAGAGCTCAGTGAAACAGCAAGATGCCATACAGACCCAACCCTTGGCCCCTGTGAATGTGTCAAAATCCTGGAAGGTTAGTCTGGTAAGAATATAAAACAATTATGGAAAATTCGCAGACAAGCTCCTTGCTGGAGTGCAAACCCATATCCCTGAAATAACACAACTGTGGGGTCCTTTCTCCCCTAATCCTTGTCTCAGTCCAAGATAGCTRCATTCTTGTCCATGGAGTCACAGAAGAGTGCAACAGCCTGCCAGGCTTGGGAAGACAGCGAAACCCTGACCCGAACCCCCTAAAGTGAGTGCAGAAAWGCTGCTAGCTTCAGCAAGGCTTGGATTTCCCCACTGGAATGAAAGGCCTTTCCCTGGCTCAGAATCCCTGCTGCCACCAAGGCTGAGTCCAGCTCCTCTGTCTCCCCAAAGCACAGTGCCATTATCACCGCATTAAGAACAAAAACTGACAGTGTCAATTACTTCTGGGAAAAGATAATAAGGGGCTTTCTAAAGCCTTAGAGCTGTTTGATCATAGCCCATTTTTAGATCCTGGTCTGAGGCTGGTTTGTTTATGTTCTCTTTGGCCACCGAAGACTGACTTTTGGTAGAAATATGAGTTCCCTTGAAGCTATCACATTACAATTAGTATTCAGACATGTAAACCGAAAAAAATAAGACTAAATGAAATCATATTTGAGAGAAATTTCGAAGYTTTCGAAGAGAAGTATAAATAATCAAATGATTTTGCAATCTCTAGTTAGACTGATCTTATTTTACAGCTGCTGAGCCTGAAAAGAGGTTTAAGCAAATTAGTGCTGGAAACAGAACAAAATATTATGATAGCACTGCAAACTTCTGCATCCACTCTCTGATCAGCTACTATGGCCTCATGATTGGTGTTTATTATCACATTTGTCAGCGTTTCCATTATAAACACTCAAGTGTGGAGGGTTTATAACTCAGCTATAAAAATTCCCTCTAGGATGAAACTTGATAAGTGAAGTCTTAGTCCAACAACACTTTTTTTTTTTTCTTTTACAAACTTTAAAATAAATTAGTTTTTGTAGTCATGGAGGTACTAAGCAAAAGTAATGAAAAAGTGGCTTTGATTTCTTTTTCAGATCGGTGATTCTTCTCAAAAGAATTTCTATATGACCCTCCTKCTCCTTTCAATTAACTTAGATTTCTGGTTTTTTTGGTAGGTTTTGTTTTGTTGGTTTTTTTTTTTTTAAATTAAAAATAGCTAAAATAATGAAGCTTMAAATGTGACTGCTGTGCATGCTGAGTCCCTATTTTCATAGGAATTTGTTGTTTTACTAGGCTTGAATGCTACTAATCTGCAACAGTAACAGCCAAGCTTTTCTTAGTGATACAACAGAATGGTTAAAAACATGGATAGGTGTGCTGGTTATGCTGTTTTTGTAGTACAGAAAATTGTAGCTTTTTCTATTATTTTTTTAATATAATCAGTTCAGATTATTTGCTCTTAAACCTTGCTCAGAAAAAAAAAAAAAAAAGCTTGTTTTGGATACTGAGATGAACATTTGTCACAGTTGYATATCCAGAATTAAAGAATTGACAGAATAAAAATATTCAATTGTAATTGCCTAGAATTTTAGCTTTTTAAGAAGTGCAGCTTAGATATTATTTTTTTTTTTTTCATCCAAATTTCACTTTTCCCCTTCTCTATCCTAGTTTCTGTGTTACCTTTTGTCTGGCTGGCACTAAAGTTTAAGCCCTTGAATTTTCAGGGATACTACCCACTCTGCTGATCACCAGCTACAGTCCAGTTCAGTGGTTCTTACAAAGCCAACATTTCTATTTCTTCAAAGAAGTCAAAATAGGGGAGTAATTCTGTAATCCTTACTTTTGAAGTATAACTTTCCACATTTATATGTACTTACAAGAACTGTAACATATCCAAATTGTTGTGTGCATTATATTAATGTGGTGTGGCTTTCACTGTTCTCAAAAGCTTCAGGGCCTTCAGAGCAGCTCCTCCTGTGCTGAGGGATTTTGAATGGTTCCCACACAGAGCTGTTGCACTGCAGGAGRAAAGGTTTCCTTATTGTCACACATGGCTTTATCTCAAACAAGTAATCACAGAGATTCTAGGTCTGTCTATGCTTCTGTCATACCTCTGACATAATTTCAAAAATAGAGATAAAGAATATCCTGTTGGTTTACTGCCTCTCCTTAGCTCAGAAAGCAGAAGAAAAATAATAATTGGCCCTGCGAGTTCCAGTTGTCTTCTTTTGCTCTAAGGCTTACAGATCAAGGGAAAGTAGTGCATTTTATGATTTTGTACACAGCAAAGAGAAATCTGTGAGTGGAGAGTCTTCAACATGAACACATGCACTGAGAGAAGTTAATTCAAATGTTAATACTTCTCTTTATTTCTAGCATTGTTCACTTACTATTCAGTCTTTAACCTTGTTAATGATTCTAACTTTTGAGATTTATATTTATCAGAGGGAAGTGTGGTGGCTATAGAACAAAGGATACAGGAATAAATGTACCACAGCAACCACTGTTACTGCTTGAACATTTCAATGTCTCAAATCCAGCTAAAAGATAGTTTAGCACGGATTTTCAAAACAACCAATGATTTATGATTATTCATTATTTTGTGTGGCCTAGATGGGATATGGTATGGAGATCCTGATATCACTGCTGAAGCAAAGTTTGTGACCTGGAGCCATAGCCATTATTTTTGTGTTTGATGGAGAATGGAGGTGTGCAGCTCCACTAACTCTTTTCTCTTCAGCACTGCATAGTGATTACAGTGAAATTACTGCTCATATCCAGTRTTGCTGGGAAACTATATTATCTTTTACAGTGCCCTGGGTTTCCTACTCAAGCTCTTAGGGGCTTGGCAGGGCTGCTTCCATGTGGAAATGTGCATAAGGAAGGCACTGGTCCTTGTTCCAGAGCCCTGCAATGGGAAGGTGCCATGCTCTCTCCAAAGGGTGTTTCTGTGTAAAGTTCCATCTGCATCCTAATAAATATATCAAGAGACTAGAAATATAAAGAAAAGTTTTAACAAACTTYTGCAAGTGTAAGGGAAAACTCAACAGAGCCTCGGCACCCTGCTCCAACCCTAGACCTGGTGGTTCTTTGACTTTTCCTTTTAACCCTCCACTGCTCTGCTCCCCCCATCCTGGCAAAGAGAAGGYCCTTGCACTACAAAGAACGTCTCTTTAGAACACATTTATTTGGGAAAAGAATGTAAAACCTGATAGAGCTAGATCCAGCCACAGCTCAGCAGATTTCATGTTGCAAGTGTGCTATATTTTCTATTAAAGCTGGCGCCAGCSATCGCTTTCTGCCATTCAGTCCACTCCATGTGGTTGTATATTTTCTTAATGAGGATCTGAAATCAGCCTCTCTCAYTTAACTGACAGCCTGCCAGAATTATGCCATCTTTCCAAACGCAGAGATCATATGATCCATCTGTTGTCTGCAGCCATGCAGGGGAAATGTTTTCCAAAGAGAAATGTGGGTTGGCCCCAAAAGTATGTAATTATCCAAATGTTGAAGTGTTTCAGATGTTTCAAGGTGCTCCTGGACCTGATCTTGGCCATTGAAGCTCCTATGAAGTCTTTTAAAATAATGTACATAACTAAGTCATTGAGTCGCCAGGAAATTTTCRGAGTACAGGAGTAATTTTAAAATTATTTTTAAATAACTTCGAGCTGAATCAGATATGTGGGACTCAACATTATCTGGAGATATTTGTGAGTCCTTGCAATCTTAGTAGTTCACATTTTTGTTGTCAGTATTATCATATATGATACAAAATATAAAGAGCATTAAGTGAATATGCAGAAAGATGTTTTAATCTATTTTATTAATATTTTAATTATATGCTAGAACACTGCAGTAATTCTGTAATATCATTGGATTTCTGCAAACTACCAGATGCAAAAGAAGTTGTAGGATGATGAATAAGAGTAATGGAGAAAAATAAAAGGGGAAAGATGATTGAGAGACTGTAAAATGAAGGGCTATCTCAGATCTTTCTGTGCCTTACATAAAGGCGCGTGGAATTCATTTCATATTACATCTGACTCAGTTTAAATTCTCTTTTCAGATATCTTGAATGTTGCCAAATGCAATTAAACTGACAGTTTAGGTCCCCATCAGGTGCCACCTCCTTGAAGTACAGAATCCCAATTTTAATCATGAGCGAATGGAACTTTCTCTGAAGTACTGA
The DNA here is from genome assembly GCF_030028575.1 of Malurus melanocephalus. Lineage (NCBI taxonomy): Eukaryota > Metazoa > Chordata > Aves > Passeriformes > Maluridae > Malurus > Malurus melanocephalus. The sequence goes on from NW_026623382.1 coordinate 603,616, forward strand.
TAACTGTGCTCAACTACTAAACCAGTCCTTGGTAAGATGGRCTTTTAAATCCTTTTGCTGCAAACACCTTTGCCAGCCCCAAGGTATTAAATTTGGAGACATGCACCGACTCATTGCTTTATTCTGTCATCCCTACTTGGGTTGACAGCAGCATAAGTCAGTTCTCACTGCTGCGTGTTTCAAATATCCAGGAACGGAATGATTACAGCATCCCCTCTCAGAACAAAACTGCCATACCTTTGGGCTGAGCCACATTGTRCTGAGGAAGTTCTGTGATCTTAACAGCACAGGGGTTGCCCTAGGAGAGAAATAAATTCTACCAAAGCCATGATGAGAACACACAACATTTGTCATATTTAAAAYATGCAGGCACATCTCCTGAAATACATAAACCAAACCCAACCAAACCCCWCAAAACCCCCAAACAAACAGAACAAAACAAAACCATATAAATTTCTCATTTTTGACAGTAGTAGAAACCTGAATCTTTAGCACCCCATTGGTCAAATTATTTGAAGGATCCAGTGCATAAGCCAAATATTTGACTGGAGAGCATTTTAGTGTACAAGATCAGTGGTTTTTGCCTTCATGCTGCAAAGGCATGCTGAGAATGATGGCAAAAGAAAAGTTCTAATGACACCCACTTCAACCCTGCTTCTCCTTACAAAACATAAGTTCTTGTGAAGTTATGGGTCATAAGAAATATTTATTGTGAGGCTTTCTGAATCACTTCCATAGCACATAAACACCAAATATCAACCCAAAGGTGCAGTGTTACCTCAGAGATGAAAAGAGAAATCTTTATTTCCAAAGTATTTTCTTCCACTGAAAATATCCAGAGACACATTTTCAAAGGACAGAAAGTCTACACAGAGTTTGGTAATGATCACCTTGCAGTGGCACAGTGGAAACACAGGTAACACCGTGGAGGTTTCTTAGTGCAAACTTTGGGAAAACACAAACCTATATTTGCTGTGGTTTCTTTCCAYGTTGTATAACGCTCCTACTGCCTGCATGGCACTGCTCTCCTTGGTATTGCAAATGAGGTGATGCCTCTGCATCATTTGTGGTGCCACAGCTGCTACTGAGGAGCTGCTAATCCATTCCCTTCCATTTTGATGCCCTTACAGTAGCACCTATTCCAGCGTGGATTTCACAYGACATTTCCAAATGCTCTTGAGCAGAGTTTAATGGCAACTTTYTTTCATATAATATTTTGCTAACCTCCATGACTTAAGGAGCAGCAGAAATCATTTTTTTCCTCAATGAAYAGTTTGGGAGGGATATGCACGGAGAGAAATACAACACCTCCTGTTCCCATAACCACAAGGAATGAAAAAGCATCTTCTACCTCTATATAGCAGTATAACTTGTTTCTGATATACATTCGGTCTGTGGGAATATGAAGGGCTGTTTCTTGCAGTAATAGCTGAGTGGCTGTATTGCCTTTTTTTCCTCCATCTATATGCCTTTGGGGTGGCCCCTTACCCTTAATGTGAGCAATTATGAAGTGCTTCCTATGATACATCTGATTTAGCATTAAGAACTTAATTTCCCAATAGTGTATATAATCTTTAAAGATGGTCATTTTTCTTCTTTTTTTTTTGGATGAAATTTCCTACCCGCAGTGAATTCTGTGAGGAAATGGTAAGRCTTAGACAGTTAACCTGCCAGCTACACTAACAAATCAGAAAGTTTGACATCTAGACCAGACTATTAGTTCCTGCAATGAACTGACAACATGAAACCACAGATGGAAGGATTTGGTGTTGCAAAATTTTACCTGCCAAATTGGAGGCTGTGGTGTCCTCTCAGAAGAAGCAGCCCATTCTGGGAGGCATCCTCRAGAAGGAGAATGTGGCAGCTGTTTCACTTTTCACAGCAACATGACACAGTGTTATAGGAAAGAAAACACAGAGAGTTATCTCAGTTGATTGAAATGAAGCCAAATGACAGYGTGCCATACCACAGCCACTCAATTACATATGTTGAATGCAGATAAAGCTGTAGTTACCCATAATGGACTTTGGCCAAAAGACAACATCATGAATCTTTCCAAGACACTAAAGGATTTTCACTGACCAAAACTTGAACATGTTGGCGGATAACAGCTAGGTTGAAGGCCATTTGGGGATAACAAAAATAGATCATAAATGTCACTGTAGATAGCACATGGCTGTAAGCCACTGAAATATAATTGATCAAACTTCTATCTCTTTGGGAAGAATRATGACCATTTTACTGTCAACCCAGATTCAGCAAAAAATCCTCCAGACATATGTCATTCAAACTACTCAAACWTCTAATACAGTAATTACAAGGAAGYAGTGCAGTAAGCTCTGTGAGGCTGTAGCTWGTTTTAATACTGGTTTCTTTTTTATAAAAGTGGATGCTTTAAACACTATGCATTGTCAGAGAGAAAAGGATTACTAATTGAAGGTGCAAATTTCTTTTTTTTTTATTTAAGCCCTTGTTATATTCCATTGCACATCCTCTACCTTTAAATTAATTACAGTATCTGCTGTTGCYATCTGTATCAAGAGTTGCATTAGTCTTTTTGCAAAGTGTGAAAAACAAAGWCTAACATTAGTCTAACATTAGACATTAGAAAATGTCCTAAATTGCTCAAATATGAAGTGAGACATAAACCTGAACATATTCTAGAGTCAGATAWGTATTTTGGAATTAGGTCTCTGCTCTGACTTTGAAAATCTGGGCCATATCTTACTGTTTAGGGTCTAGCCCATAGATGTCCTACTGAGCTCAGAGCATCCTTGCATTTACTAGGTAAGCAACAACATTTCTYCCATGCAGCAAAATGTGGATGTTTKGAAGACTAAAAATTATTTATAACCTTYTTGAAAAGGATTATTTTTTAATAACAAAAAGTTCCACGAGTTCAGCTAAATATTAGAGAACAGTGACAGATTCTTTACTCCAAAGGCAGCCCTGCTTACATATTGCTTATACTCTTAGGCTGTACCCATTGTAATTTTTATTTAATTTAAAGTTTAATTCACCCTTTTTAAGACTTAATCCAAAGCCCACTGAAACACTCCCCTTGACATCAAAGGATTTTGGACCAAGTCCTTAATGAATGTAAGCACAAGTGTTCTAAAAGGAGAAACAAATATTTCTCTGTTTCTGACATGGACTATTTTTAGTGCTACAAGGTCAGATAGTAGATTTTGGCATGAGAATGTTTGATATAGATACTTTTCAAGGAAGAAGCAGCACAGTACTTCACATCAATACAAATACAGATGCTTGTTTGGAGGTCAGAGTTCATAAATAGTCAAATGCGAACACAGCTATGAACAGTGAATGTGTACTAATTTACTTTACCATATCAATAAACTACTGCCTCTCTGGAAAATTTATTTTGGAATTTGGTAACCAAGATTTGTGCTCTAGATCAGCTTCATTGTTGACCTACTGTGTGATCTTTGGACAGAAAAAAAAACCAAAAACAACAAACAGGATATGGACCTGTGGACATCCATCTCTTGTGAGCAAGGTAATCTAATCATYATCCTATATTCTGGAGGAAAGAAAATGAGGTTGGGACTGTAAAATGAGGGCTGATGGTTGATAGAAGATCTGTAGGCATCATAGCTGATAGCCCATAGCACAAAACAGTTATAACCTCCTCACTTAGAAAAGAATATGTCAACTTTTATCCACACTGTCTGCCTTTTCTGAAAGGAAATAAAACCTGGCAGAGATGGAAATAAACCCCTGCTCACTCAAAAGCTTTAGCTTTAGGTAGGTGTCCTTAGAAGTAAGGTAATTGTGGAAACAATGTGATGGGTGTTCTTTCCTGTGAACCTTTTCCCTCCAGGCTCTCCTCACCTGCATGGTGACAGTCAGCYCCTGTGTGATCTGGGGCTGGGAACGTGGATGGATTCCAAGTTGCAGATTTGGCATTCAATCAGCCTACTAATCAAAAAAAAAACCCCATATTTCCTTTCCCCAGGAAAGCAAACGTGTATGTTGGGATGACCCTTTCCCTCACACCAGACTATGCTGCCCACCTCAGAGGTAAAAGACAGCCTGTTATCCTGTCTATTGAACTTCTATGTTCATTGAGTTGTGGTTGCTTCTCACATGACCTTTTTTTCATCTTCATCTGAGAAAGAGAAGTGAGACTCCAAGAGCACCTGAAAGCCTAAAGGAGACCACATACASTAGGAAGCACAGGGTTGCAAACATGGCTCATAGGGTAAAAAGTCACTTTCATGCTGAAATTCTGGCTCTATGGCTTTGACTCAAATTGTTTGAGCTGCAGGCAGTTTGAGTCCACCTGTAAGAAGAAGGCTTTGTGGAATGCTTTATCCATCACCTGTGCTGGAGGTGCACCCTCCTCCATCTTGGAAGAAAAATGCAGAATTTGTGGCTAAAAGGTACTGAAGTTCCATGGATTTTCCATGGGCCAAGTGTATTGAAAGACTGAATATATAGATTTGAGTGATGTGTGGGAGTAAGAAGAATACAAAAAAAATAAATATATTTATGTAGTTCGGGAAAGATGGAAGAGATGGGAAAAAAAATCAAAGGACCTGAAACAGCAAATAAGCTCTATTATTAATAAAAATTAATTATTATCCCCTGGAGTGCAGATAAGCTTGTTTTACTAAGTGGTCTTTTCAGATTTAGATGTGAAACCACATAAGCGAGACCCAGAGCTGTAATTAGGGACAGAGCTCCACCACAGCTTAGATGTGTTGATCTCTTGTGATGGGAAGGACTGGTTTTGTCTAGGATACATGAGAGAGTACCACTCAGGCTTCCACCAAAGTAGAATCTGCCTAAACAGCCCCATTCACTGCCACAAATTATTTCTGGAGCTGAATTAAAGATTTCATACAAAAACACGCGTTGCAAATGATTTCAGATCTTAATTTATTGGGACACCTGTCTTCTATGTGGGATTGCTAGTTTGTTAATAGGATATAGGTATTTCTCGGCCTTGCAGGGAATCGGGAGCGGGGAAGAAAGGAGGATGGATGAAGGCGATGCCGAAGGCCGGTGCGCGGTGGGCGCAGCGCTCCCTGCCGCCGGCCCAGAGGCGGGAAGAATGGGACCGGCCGCGCTCTGGGGACACGGGGAACGCTGGGAACACCCCTGTCACATCCTTTCGCGGCAGCAAGCTGCTACGACTGTAACACAAACGGCCAAATGACAACCGTTTAAAAAAAAAAAAAATAAATAAATAAATAAAAATCACTGTAGTAATTTTGATAATGAAACTGACTCGTTGGAGGAGCTCCGCGTTATCCMTCTGTTTTCCAGAGCTTCCGAACGAAGCGATTGTCAAAACGCTGGCGGCTAGAAGCACACCCGTGGGAAGTGTTCGCGTGTCCGCGGWGGATCCGTGTGCCGGATTTTCTCCCCAGGTGCAGCCCGGCCGCCCCCGGGTGCGCAATGGCAGCGAGAAAAAAAACACTGGAGTTCGCTGAAACACGTGAGAGCAGAGCCGGGAGCGGACGGGCAGCAGCTCACAGCCGCGAAACTCGGGTGASCCAGGCTGCCGGGGCTCGGGTTGCCGCAGGAGCACGGCGGTGCCCGCCCGGCTCTGCTCACCTGGAGCCGCAGCGGGGCCGGCGGGGAATCGTGCCCTCCGGTGGCCGCCGGCCGCACAGCCCAGCCCGGCCCGGCCCCACAGAGTCCCCGCAGCCGCAGCCCCGCCGGCGGGGCCGAACCGCACCGCGCCCACCCACGCCAGACCCAGGTACGGAGGATGGAGAGAGATGCTTGCAGCTTTTCCGTGTCCTTGGTTGTAAGAGCTTCCTTTTCCGGGAAGGAAAAAAGAGGTGGAAGAAGATGAGAAACGGGTCCCACTCTCATACCCTTTATATATTCCTTTTGCCAGTTTGGTGTTGCTGTGCTCAAATTTGTACCAGGGCACAGTGAGAGTTCCTAGCCTGTTTCCCAGTGTGCTTTCAACACGGAGAGAATTACAGCACAAATGCCAGTGTGGAAAGTGGCTAGGTGCTCTCTCATTCCTTCTGAAGGGATATGGTCCTGAGCAGGCTTTCACCTAGAATCCATAGGAATTAAAATACCTCTCCACGGAAACTAGTAGGGAAACTTCAATTGATCTCAGTGGTCTTTGCAACATAAAGATACAACTTCTGAGGAAACACCCGACTGAAGACTTCAGCATCAAAAACACGCTGCCTCTAAGCATGCATGTATGTAATACTTACATTGTTCAACATCCCAAGGAATCACCAGCAGTGAGAGTTTTACCRCATTGAGCAGCCTTTGTGAGCTAAATGACAATGTGTGTATGTGTTTGCTGTATGGAGAACACAGAACAGCCTTACTGAAATCCAACTGTAATCTGTGTGTATGCACAATGTGTGTAACACATTGATGAGGGGCACCAGTGTCCCTGTAACCAGACCATAAGCACATGAGTTCTTAAACTTCTGCACTCATTTACAAGCGTTTTTTYCTCTTTTTCTCTGATTTAGGCAGACAAAATCGGACCTTTCATTCTTTCTTAGAAATCAAGGAAAGAATCAACCTTTTGGCCTACTCAAAAACTGTGATGTTTCTGCCTGGCTAAGGCAGATACTCCTYGTCCCATCCTGTGAGTATATCAAGAGTTAATGCGTGCCTAAAGAAGGGCTGGCATAAAGTTGGGGGAATCCCTTACAGCTATTTCCCTGTGATCAACCATGACCATAATGATTGTCACAGACCACGTCACTCCTCTTTTCTTCCTGCTAGGAATTTGTCATTTATTTATCTCTATGTTCACACCCACACCTAATGGTTGCTTTACCAGCATTATACCTTACTGCACAGGTGAAAAAATGCTGGAGTGCTCTGGGTCCTGCCAGTGCTCTGTGTATCATTGCATCCCACAGCATGTATTTTCTCGAGCTGAAGCCCAGGAAAGCTTGCAGGAGTGGACCTGGAAGTATATCTAGAAAGGCCCTGAATCTGTTTGCAGTTTAGCTTGCTATCATCAAAGAGTGAAACAGRGTTGACATTCTGCCCAAGGAGCCGGGAGAGTCTTTACCCAAGCCATGCCTATGCATAGACGGAAACAGGACATGGCATCCTTTATCCCATGCTTCAGAGTGGTCTGCAGGACTACCTTAGCGGCTTAAAGGAGGCTCAAAACAGATAGTTTAACATTGCATAACTAAAATTATTATTATTATTAATTATTATTATTATTATTATTATTATTATTATTATTATTATTATTATTATTATTATTATTTTAGTGTGAAATGCAAAAGCTCCACTTCAATCCCCATCAGAACTGTAGATTTCAAAACAAACCAGAATTTAATTGATTTTCTTTAATCTCTGCACAGACTCCACTCCCCTTCCCTCCTGACACCTATATATGTATTCACAGTGCATGCATGTACACACAAACACATCCTCACACATAAAAACATACCAGTATGTCTTTCTCTCTCACACAGACCCCCAGACATGACTCTGACACAYCCACCCTCCTCCCCACAGAGCACACATCCCAGCACTAGGCAGGGTGGGGGGGTCCAGGCAGGCTCCCAGAGCCAGCCCAGCACAAGTCCCCCAGGACAGATTGTTGGCACCACGGCTCATCTGGTGATGAACCCTGCACTTCTGTGTGGGTCTTGGAAATAACATCATGGGCTTCATTTCCTTTGCTCCTGAGCCCTCAAATTTTGTGTCACAGATCAAACAAAAGCCCAAATGAAGATGATGCAGGGATTGTGTGCAGTCGTGGTTCATATAGCAGAGTGCAGGTCTCCCACATGAGTCCTGCTAACCACTGCTGGTTGCTTTTGCTGCAGTTTGCATGAAGAGCAGCTGACATTAAACCCAGCCATCTACCCCACGCCTTTCTCTTCAGCTCCCTCCCTCCCTACATTTCTCCATGTTTTCTATTTTTACAAACGATGTAATACTGCTTCTCCACCTGTCCTTGCCTCTTCCACACACCCTGCTCTGCACAYCCTCCTCCTGCCCCAGGACAAGCAGGTGATGTCCTGAATTCCTGCTCAAACTTCGGGTGACCAAGACAAGTCCCCTCCCAAATCAGCTCAACAGGTGCTGCCCCTGTCTCCTTTCAGGCAACATCCCTTTTCCAGCAAGGTAATAGCTATCCAGGTTTGGGATTGCACTTTGA
>NW_026623382.1:611862-622618 GCF_030028575.1 Malurus melanocephalus
AGGAAGGAAGGAAGGAAGGAAGGAAGGAAGGAAGGAAGGAAGGAAGGAAGGAAGGAAGGAAGGAAGGAAGGAAGGAAGGAAGGAAGGAAGGAAGGCCCCTAGAGCCACCTACAGATGCTCCTCTCTACTGTTTCCAACCTTTCTTTTGTAATGACACTGCTCTATTCCCCATAAGAGCACTAAACTCTGGGTACAGACAAAATTATTGGTGAGAGGGAAGCGGAAGCAGAGTCAGCTCTTCTTACCTTGGGAACAGCAGCTGCTGCCAGCATAAGGGAACCCCTGAAGCTCTCCGGACAAGCTGTGGTGTTGAATGGAGAGGYTTATGGTCATAGAAGACGCAGCAAGGACAAGTGGAAAGCCGGGGAAGCTGTGCAGGCTCACTGRGGTCTGCTTGCCGGCGTGCCTTCTCTTGCCGACTAAGTCTGTTTCCTCCCCGGTCCTGTTTCCAGCTGTTTTCCAAAAGAGAAGGTTTAGGGCAGACTGCCGTGTGCTCGTACCGCGGGATGGAAGACCCGAGAAGGGGAGCTCTCCCAGAGGGGCAGCGAGCAGAGAAGCGACGGGACAGCTCCGGYAGCAGCGAGTGCCCGACGGGCGCTGCGGCGGGACCGGGGCCAGTGATAGCGGCCGGCCGGTTGCCCCTCGGCGGCGGCAGCGCAGTGTCCTGGCCCGGGGCATCTCCCGGGAAGAAGAGCCTCTGCACGGAGGAAAGGGAGTCCCTAGGCAGAGGTGAGACTCGCTCCCCCTGAGGAGATGACAGCGCTCTTGCAGAAGCCTTGTCTTTTTCCTGCCTGGCATTTGCCGCTCCTCYGCTAGTCCGTTCACCCCGTCCGCCCTCACACCTTCGACAAGCCAGGGAGCCCCGGTGCTGCCGCTCCGCCCCGCACCCGGCGCTGCCCAGGCGGTGGCTGCCAGGCGGGCAGCGGAGAGCGCGGTCCCTGCGCGGGGAGCGGAGAAAGATTCGCGCCCGKTTACTGATGGATGGCAATTTCTAGCTTTCCCTCCCAGGCGTTCCCCGTTTGAATCTGAGCTGCTGTTAAAAAGACACACCACCTGCTCTGTGCTGCCAGCGAGCGGGGAAGGAGGCACAAAGGCGGGGGATGGGAAGAAATCGCTTTGGCTGCAAACACAGAAAAGAAATTAAAATAAATAGTCTATTTTCCCAGGAAGTGCCGGACTCGAGCGCCTTGAGGGAGGACGAACTGAAGTGAGAGGTCAGTACACTGAGGGCAAAGAGGGTTTGTACACCCTTCCGCTTCCCAGTGTGCCAGGCTGGAGACGCGGATCCTCCAGGGTTTCTCATAAGACGGGCTCAAGAAGTGGTGCTTATGCATGTACGAAGCCAGTGCTTGGTTTCCTCACTGCTTCCACCTCTGAAGATGGCTTTCCCCGAACGCAGTCCTCCAGCCTGACAGGACGAGGCTGTGCCGCCACCCCTCCCCAGCCCAGAAATGTGCGAATCCCTCAGCAAGTCAGACCCCGGGGGCCCTCAGTGATGGGAGCGCGGCGTGTGCTAAAGTGGAACAAAATTAGGATGTGCCTGGATGCTGTCCCGCGGGTAATTTACCCTTCTTCCCTTTCGCTACAAGCCGTGCCCGCTGCGGCGAAGGAAGCCCGAGAGGTGCGAGCTTCCCGCGGCCGCTCGGGGCCATTGCCCCCCAGCACAGGCGCTCAGCGGCCCGCGGTCCCCTCCGCAGCAGCGCACGGGGCGCTGGCCACCCCCATAACCTCCCGGGCCGGCCCCTCAGCGCCACCCCAAAGCCGGGAGCGGACCGAAGGAGCTTGAGAGAGAAACCACGGAGAGRGAAACCGAGAAAGAGGTTGGGGTAAGGATGTATGTGTGTCTGTGCGGGGAGGCCAGAGCACTTCTGAATGGCTTGAAAAAAAAGTAATTGGGGAGGGCGTGGAGGGGGGGAAGCGGAAACTTTCCTATAAAACTCAGCAAAAGTCCCTCCTCTCCACGTCAGGCCAATGRCACTGCTGCCCCCAAACTTTCCGCCAGCAGGAGCTATAAGAACCTCCAAGTCTTCAACTTTCTCCCAATCCCAGACACCTCGAAGGGGCTCCAAGGAGGGATCGGGAGGGATTTTTTTTTGGTTGGCCTTTTTATTTTTTTTCCTCTTGGATCCTGATGCCATCCCCCCTCCCCCCAAAGTGAGGTCCTCCCTCCTTCCTTCCCTCCTCCTTCTCCTCGCAGGCCARCGAAGCAGCCGATCAAGGGGGAGCTGGCGGGTTAGGTGCCCCCCTCTTCTCCCTGCCCTCCCCCCCCTCCCGGCCCGCTTCTCGCGTCTCCCCCCAGAGATGATGCAGCAGGACGAGTCAAACTCGCCAGTCTCCCCCGCCGACGACAGCTTGAGCAACAGCGAAGAGGAGCCGGACCGGCAGCAGCTGCCCAACAACAAGAGAGGGGGGCGCAAGCGCCGCTCCAGCCGCCGCAGCGCCGGCGGAGCCGTCGGGGCCGCGGACGAGCCCTGCAGCCCGGCCCAAGGCAAGCGGGGCAAGAAGTGCGGGGCGGGCGGGGGCGGCGGGGGCGGCGGCAGCAGCAGCGGCGGCGGCAGCCCCCAGTCCTACGAGGAGCTGCAGACCCAGCGGGTCATGGCCAACGTGCGGGAGCGGCAGCGCACGCAGTCGCTGAACGAAGCCTTCGCCGCCCTGCGGAAGATCATCCCCACGCTGCCCTCGGACAAGCTCAGCAAGATCCAGACCCTCAAGCTGGCGGCCAGGTACATCGACTTCCTCTACCAGGTCTTACAGAGCGACGAGCTGGACTCCAAGATGGCAAGCTGCAGCTATGTGGCCCACGAGCGGCTCAGCTACGCTTTCTCGGTGTGGAGAATGGAGGGCGCCTGGTCCATGTCCGCATCCCACTAGCAGGCGGCGTCCCCCACCCGCATCTCCCCGGCAGGAGCCCTAGGTAAGGCAGGGACCCCGAAACCGGCGGGACTAAGCGGGGGAGGGAGGCCAGAGGCCGCCGGCTGTGCCTGAGGCGGGCACGCGTGGCCGTGGGGCGAGAGGGCCCCCAGCCCGCCTGGAGAGGCCTGGCTGCGGAGAGCAGCGGCGAGCAGGGCGGCCGGAGGTGCCTCCCCCACCCGGCGCGTCCCTCCTCCTGCGCGGCCCGAGGTGCGCCCCCGAGCCCGCGGGGCCCACGCGTGGCCCGGCGCTGCCGGCGGGGTGGGCTGCGGGCGGTGCGGGTGTGCCCCGCCAGATGGGGCCGGCCTGAGGTTACTTTTGCACCAAACGCTGCGGAGCCAGCGGGGCTGCTGCGATGGCTCCCGCTGCCGCCTCCTCTGCTGCCGCCGCCGCTGCTGCTGCTCATATTTTGAAGTGAATTCATGTCCTCCCCATGAGCGTTTCCTACCGCCCCAGCAGTCCTCTCCTCTGCTGTGACACCGCGGACCGCCGGGCTAGGGTGTCACACGTTCACCGCCCGCACGGCGAGTTCTCCCTTCCTGCCCGATGCGTGTATTTGCAGAGACAGAGAAGTGTAGGTAGATGTTTGTGTATCTTTCATTTCAGTAACGAGTTTTCCGCCCTTTCTGGGTTTTTGCAGATGACATTGTTCCCACAGAAGGAGAAAATGGACAATCTAGAGACTCTGAAGTTGGATACGATTTTTTTTTATCTTGTCTAACAAAAAATGTACCAAGGATTTTTTGGAAATTAGAAGAGTAATATCCAAATTCAAAGCAGGGCGTGGGGAGCACTTAAAGAAAGAGAAAGAGACAAGGGCTTTGGACAGTGACTACCCCTTGGGCGTCGGTACAATCCACACATCTCTGCATTCTGATAGAAGTCTGAACCGTTCTTTTTTTTTTTAATTTTGACGAAGAATGTTGGAATTGATTTTTTTTTTTTTTTTTTACTTTTGCCCTTTTTTTTGCATGCATTCCCAAGAGGTCGTGCCTATGAGCCACTGATGAAAGGAAATACATTATTGTGGACTTTCTTCATTCTTGAATGAAACCAAGCAGCCAACCAAAAATATCCCTGTAGAGATGAAAAACTTTTTTTTTTAGGGGGGAATAAGCTGGGGTCAAGCTGTTATATACCCGGTTCCTAACTTTTTTATTATTATTATTTTTCCTCTGAGAAAAAAAATAAACATTTTATTTATTTATTGATGACCCATGTTAAAATGCAAATAGATCCGGTGTCTAAATGCATTCCTATTTTTATGATTGTTTTGTAAATATCATTGTATATTATTTTTCTGCAATAAATAAATATGATTGAAATTTTAATAACCTTAAAGTTTGGTCTCTCTGAGAACTCAGGGTTAGAACTCTAGATAAATACCTGCTTGTTGATCTGTAAAGACACCCAAGAGAGAGGGGGCACTAGTATAAACAAACCAGGCGAAAAACGCAAATAAACTAGCTACTGACAGACACAGGCACGTTATTTATTGAGACAGCTTTATTATTCTGTGCTGAAGCCCACTGCATCTGCAGAGGAAGGTATTGTCTCCTCTTTCTCTCTCTCTCCCCCTTCAATCTTCATGCCAGGCGCGGCAGAGTTTCGCGGGGAACAGAGTTTTCGCAGCAGAGCTCTGCCTCTGCGTTTGTGTTTTGGCCCCAGATGTGAGGCAGGATCGGGGCCCGTTCTCCAGCCTCCGGTGCAGGTATTTTTGCTGATATCCCTGAGGAAGAGGCATCGGTTTTAAATAGGAATRCGTCCATCCAAAGGCAGAGCAACAGAAAGTGAGATTGAAATAGGGAAGTGTCGAGCGAGTGGGGTTTTCCGGTGGAAGTGATGTTTGACTGCTCTGCTCTCTAGGGTTTTATATAATAAATATACTAGCRATCACATTTTCGTTGTGCAAGGCACGGGGGAATACTGTAACCCTCCCTCTCCTTTTCTACGTGTAGGGCGCATGTTGCCCCTCTTTTTTCTCACCTTACCCTCCGCGGGGTCCCCAGTATGCCATGAGAACCCGGCTGCAAAAGGGAGGGAATCTCCAGATCTGAGGGCTCGGGAGGAAGGTGAAAGGGAAGTTGTGAAAAAAAAAAAAAACCCAGGAAACAAAACAACCCAAACCAAACCTCACCCCTTATAACTGGACAGCTGTTTGAGTCTCTGCTGTCACTGAGCCGGGCAGTGCGCGGGGTCCGGCGCCTCCTGCCCCTCCGCGGCCGCGAAGGATGCGCGGGTGCGCGGGGACCACTGCCGCCCGGGAGCTGAGCGGTGCCCTCCGTGCAGACGTGGATTCTGCTGCCGGAGTTGGGCCAGTGTCTAGGGTAAATAGGATGGGGTGTTTTTTTTCAAGACAGCTTGTTTGYATAGCCCATGTTGAGTTGACTTTATTGCCTGACTGTTTTTGTTTCCATATCCACATATTGCCGTCTATTACCCACATAAGAGCGTTATGAATTTAATATCGGGCATATTTTAGCTCAGTGCGCGATGTTTACCGTAGAGAGCCCGCAGCGCTTGTTTGCACGGCCGGATTAGCRAGGACTTGAAAATTAGATGAGGGCCCTGGTGGTCGCAGCTCTCAGTGATGGAGCGGAGGGGAAGCTGCTACGAGCTCCCGAAATGTCGCTGCCTTCTCTCGGCAGCCTGGCACCCGCAAGGTCCCCTCTCAGCGACTCCGAGTCCCCGGCTCCGATGCGTGCAGCTGCCGAGGAGCAGGTAATGTCTGCCAGCGTTACCTCGGCTGCAGCGAAAGCGAGAGTCATGGGCAGCCGGCGCAGCTTTGGCAGTGGGGCTAAGGGGATTTGAGAGGTTATAAAAGGTTTCKGTTGTTCCTTTTGAGGGAGAAATCACACCGGGGAAAGATGGGGAAAGCTCCTGATGCTTTAGGATAAAACAGATTTCAGGAATTAAAAACCAACCAGATGAGCCGCTCGATGCTGAGGAGAAGGCGTTTTTCGTGGAAGGCGATTCCTGCGAAWTGTGAATGAGGAATCAAGTGCATTTAAAAAGCCACGAATCAAACTGTGCTCGCCCTTAAGAAATCGGGAGCGGCCCCGTTTGATGGACTTAAACCTGACTGGCTCTGTTGCAACCAGCAAGAGGCCTCTGGTCCAGCCGGTGCAACACCTTTCCAGCAAACTGAACATCCGAGTGAGAAAAATCCCCAATTCCTATCCGTGGGACTCATGCCACTGGCAGGTCTTCCTTCTCACTTCTGTGTCCCTCCGAAAGAGTCCCTGCCGGCGCCGCAGCATTCCCGGGCACCAGGCATTCAGCCGGTGTGCTTTCCCGGCTGCCAATCTCTACATCTGCCTCATTAAAAAGAAAAATCATAAGAAAGAGATAAAACTACAGAGATAAAACTGTTTTAAAACTACAAGCGTACCCTTTCCTGGGTTGAAATTGGGGACTGCAGAGGCCTGGTGCTCCTAGGGCTAGAGCCAGAAGTGATTAAGTCAGCGTCAGGCTTAGTGCAGGAAAAAAGAAATAATRTGTATATTAATTTGCCTTCTGGGAATTTTAAACACTCTGGCAATCGGAAAATTAACTCTTCCTTTGGAAATCCTGATTGATTTCGCTTATTTTTCTCCGAAGCATCAATCTGTCCCGTTTATTCGCGGACCGAGAGGTGCGGGGCGCGGAGCGGCGGTGCCGGCGCTGCGCCTCCTGCGGGGCGGCGGGCGGGGGGCGCCGGCCGCGGGCCCTCCGCATTCCTGGGTTTGGCARGGGCCGCCCCGCTGCTTTCTCCAGGCCGGTATCGGATTCCTTCCCGGCGTATGATTTCACTTGAAGTCCTGCCCAGGAGCCCTTCAAAGTGCGCTCTTGTCCCGCTCCCATGATGTCAGGCGGTTTTCCCTGCATCTGTAATTTTAAGAAAAACAAACAAACGCGCCGTGGGGATGTGGGGGGAAACGGAGGGAGAGGGCGGGGGCACAAAATCACTGAAAAGCGCAGGGGAAGAGGGGCTCACCTGCGGCGCCGGCAGCTCGGGCACCTGCCGCCCAGGGCGAGCCGCTGCGGGGGTCGGCGTCACCGGGAGCGACTCCCGGGAATGGGCTCAGCTCCCGGCGCCGGGGCTCCCCCAGCCGCTCTCGGTGGCTGCGTCCGCTCGGTTCACACGGCTCTCCCTTCACCTGCCCCKCTTCGGCAGGCAGCGGACACGCCGGGAGAGCGGGAGCGCTCCCGCCATAAATTAACATCTTTGGGAAGCGGGTGGTGGTGGTGGTGACGGCAAGTCCAATCCACCCCGTAAAGGGATCCGGGAGGATAAAGCAAAAGAAAAAAAAGAGAGGCGCACACATCCACATCCCATCAGGACTTATTTTATTTGCCGCACACATAACCTGCCCGCAGTAAACATGGCACAGGATGTATTTTACATTAACTTCTGCACCAGCTTCTTTCGACTTCAGTCCACTTAATGTTTTTGGAAAATCAAAGCACGTGTCCTTTGAAGAAGGTGTGTAATTGGAGTTTAAGGCATGTATGGAATTCCCAGATGTCTATAAAGTAAGAAGGAGCATTTGGCAGGTCACTTGAAGGTGGAGCAGGTTAAAATCACTTGTAGAAAAGTCCCCCTTTTCTTTTTTAAAARCAAACAAGCCGGCCCTTTATAAAGACCAAGTGATCGACGTTGCGGGAGGCTTAGAACRGTTTTACAGATCGAGATCAATAAAGATGCGGAAACTTAATCATCATGGTAACACTCGTTTAAAAATCCGAAATAAAACGCAAAACAAAACTAAATATTCAGATCGGCGAAAAAGCTCTCCGTTCTCTTAGTAATTCCCTGTCTCCTCTGCCCGCTCAGGAGCACTTACACTCTTCTTATTTATGTAGTCGTCTTGTCTTCGTTAGCCGACACTTCCCCACTCTTTTYATAAAGAGGTGACATGAAATTTGCAGAAACTTTACAAAAATTCCTTTATTCGCTGTATGGACAAAGCAAGAAAAGAAATGGTTTAGTCCAAAATAATTCAGACAAACCACGCTGGGATAAGGACGGCTACGAAGGTAACAGCAGCAACTATTAACAGCAGAAATAATAATGGAATAGGTTTGGGACAATTAGAGGCKGATCATTTGAATTTGAGAATATTATTAGTCTACGTGCAAAATATTACCCCGAGCAGGACTGTGGGGTCGCTTGGAGCGGGGGTGGTGCAAATCTTGTTTGCTGGGTTGCAGAAATCCCATCGCGTAATACTGCGGTGGGAGAAGACCCGCTCTGCCCTCCTAATGCGGGGAAATCTGGAAGTGGGAGGGGGTGGAAGGGGGAAGGATGCTCTTGGGAAGGGTCGGGGTCGTCCCCTTATGTTTAGGGTTGCTTTGTTCTGTTCGGGACGAGGCAGAGTCATTAAACAAGCAGTCAAGAAAGGAGCAATACACACGGCTGCAGCCGGAGAGGAAAGGAGAACTTCAGAGGGGAAGGGATTTTGACATGTGAAAAGTTAAGCAGGTACCTGAAGGAGGTTTATTTTGACCAGATGTTAGAGCATTTATGAAAATGTCACGTGAAGCGAACAGATGTATAACTTGCAAATGGAGCCCCGCCTTGTAAACACTGGGAAGAGAAAGGATCACAGAAATTCAAGCGTAAATCATTCCTGCCTTTTTCTATATGTGTGTATTTACACATAGATATGCTGTATATAGGTTCTACTGAAACCGCTTTTTATTTGTTTGTTTGTTTGTGAAAAAGAAAAAGCGGACATTCTTTCCAAGCTTGCTATTCTCTTCCAGTGCACCTAGCAGGTTTCCTTCCTTCCTTCCTTCCTTCCTTCCTTCCTTCCTTCCTTCCTTCCTTCCTTCCGGTTTTCTGGTTTTCTCTCTTTATCCTTCTTTCTCCCTCTCCTCCATCTCTTGTTGTTTCTCTTTCTCTCTCTCTTTCTCTCTTTCTTTCTTTCTCTCTGTCTCTCTTTCTCTTTTTCTCTTTTTCTCTCTCTCTTTCTCTTTTTTTTTCTCTCTCTCTCTTTCCCTCTTTCTCTCTTTCTCTCTTTCTCTCTTTCTCTTTCTCTCTGTCTCTCTTTCTCTTTTTCTCTGTCTCTCTTTCTCTTTTTCTCTTTTTCTCTCTCTCTTTCTCTTTTTTTTTCTCTCTCTCTCTTTCCCTCTCTCTCTCTCTCTCTCCCTCTCTCTCTCTCTCTCTCTCTCTCTCTCTCTCTCTCTCTTTCCCTTTTACTCTCTTTTCTCAATCTTTCATTCCTGCCGGTTGCCGTTCTCCTTTAATCTCGTGTTCGTTTGATCCCAAGGAAAGTATCGGATCTCTCCTGGAAGGAGAAACTGAAACTAATCAATTGCCTTCTATTTGAAGGTGGGTAGGAACTGCTAAGAGCGCAGAGGAGAGCCTGGGCTGGCAGCCCCCAGCCCTTCGGGCGGCTCTGCCCGGCTTTGCCGGCGCTCCCGGCTCCGGGGAGCGGGGTCCGCGGGYGAGGGACCCCCTGCCCTGCCCTGCCCGGCCCGGCCCAGGCGCGGGAGGGCGGCAGAGCCACGGCTCTCCAGGAAATTAAAAGCTGCCCTCCGTTTGATGTTTGCAGCAAGGCGCAGCCGGTCCCTTCGTAGATGCCWGCCCGGCGTTCCGGGGTGGGTTTTACTCCTTTATACGGTTATTGTTTTCCAGAAGGTCCTCTGCTATTTTAATGTAAATGTGAACTGAGACCCCCGATGTGTGCTGTTATTAACGTGGCAGCACGCTGGCAGGTGCTGGGTGAAAGGTGGTCCCTCTGCCAGCCACTGACCAGCGGGTCAGCAGTGGCCAAGGGAAAGATCCCCGCTGTAGCCAGAGTCAGGCCGARGGCTCTCAGACTCTTGGAAACACCTGTCTACATTTCGTTCACAGAACCTTTGGATGAGCTGTAGCCATGACTTGTTTATTTCTTCGCATCTATTTAAATAAACGGATTTGATATATTAATTTTGAATTGCGGTGGAAGCCTTTATAATAGGTATTTCTATTAAATAATAAACGAATTTTCAATGAATTTTGCTGAACGGAAATCAATTCAGTAGTTATTTTTCTTTTTATGTAAATGTTTTCAAAGGCAAAAAGGCTGACATCAAGCACATTAGTTTTTAGAATGACAAAGCAGGAGCATGTAACGCAGATAAATAGACTGAGGTGCTATCCATAATAGATAACATCAGTCCAAAAATCCCCAATGGTTYTTAATCTAGATTTATTACCTTTGAGTCCCAATCACATGATCCTGTAAAAACGTTTAAGTTTTTTTTTTTTGTTTTTTTTTTTTTTTTCAAATAAAGGAGCTCTTTTATTTAAAGGAGTGGAGTCCTTTTTCCCCCCCTTTTCTTAACCATTAATGCCATAGATGACAGACTCGRGATACTCAGCTGATATAATGATTTTCACCAAATGTCGATTTGTATTGTATTCTTTAATGCGATTTAGAAAACAAAGGGAAAATAGTTTTCACATTTGTGTCAGAATTTGAAACGGAGTAGTACTTTTCTTTGTGTGTGGAAATGTACAAGTTCTGGACATGGACACAAATGCACACATGCACACTCATTTCTGAACCAAAGAGCTATCAAACATGTTTAGTGACAGAGTGAGATGCTGTCCATAAAGGGGTTGTTGATGTAAAAGCCAAATTAGTGTTAATTTCAAACAGGCGGCTAATTCCTCCAAGGAACCTCAGCACTTTCAAAGTGCTTTGCCATGCTTCATATTTAATAATTTGCAATAGAAAATATACCCATTTCCCATGGACAAAGATTTGCTAATTGATGAGCTTTCTTTCTTTCTTTCTTTCTTTCTTTCTTTCTTTCTTTCTTTCTTTCTTTCTTTCTTTCTTTCTTTCTTTCTTTCTTTCTTTCTTTCTTTCTT
>NW_026623382.1:623903-626161 GCF_030028575.1 Malurus melanocephalus
CCTTTCCTTTCCTTTCCTTTCCTTTCCTTTCCTTTCCTTTCCTTTCCTTTCCTTTCCTTTCCTTTCCTTTCCTTTCCTTTCCTTTCTTTTTTTCTTTCTTCCTCTGTCAACCATTGAGCTGATGGCTATTTGAAAGATGGGGTTAGGGATTGGGTGGATTCCTAAAATCCTACAGGACTTGGATCCACAGACGAGAAGAGCAGGGCATCAGGAAGAGGCTCTGCTTTTGACTTGATGAAGCATGTGTCAGATTCTGCTGTTTAGGCAATTAAAACTCGATTCTGATCAAAGGGTTTCATAAATCACCAGGAGAAATGAACTGGGCAGAGACAGCTGTCTGTGTGAGAAAGCAGGGGGCAGTTTCTTATCCCCACCTTTCAGACACTGTCATCCTCTCACACTGCCTCCAAGTAGTCTCGCTGGGAGTGGATTTTTCCTGCTGTTTTATGGAGGCTTGTTTTATTTGTGGAAGCATTTCAGTAAGGCAAAAATACTTGGAAAGAGTTCATGACCATTGGTGACTATCCCAGGAGCAGAGGTGCCACAGTATTTTCTTTCCTGATTAGAGAAAAGATGCTAGATGCTGAGGAAATAGTGACAAAAATAATTTCCCTTATCCTTTAGAATGCAGTGTGAGATGTCTGACTATCTGTGCTGGGCTCAGCCCTGGACAGTGATGGGTGTAGCGCAGAGAAATCACACCTTGGAGCTCCTGGCTCTGCTCTCAGCTTGTCCCACTGCTGGGACATGGACAGTGAGAGGGAGAGGTGGAGGGGAAAAGGGAGAAGGGAAAAGCATTTTGCACCTGAGTGAAGGCAAAGCCTCTTCATTCTTGGAGCAGAGCACTGGATCCAGGGAATTCATGCAGCCCAGTGTGTGCCAGCCCTCRGGTGCCAAGGACACTCCTGCCATTCAGCTCCTCACCAGTGCACCTTCCTTGGCCACATGTGGTGYATCGTAGGAGTTTACAGCCTGAAGSRCTGCTCTTYCRTACTGGAACATGTAAGTGCTCTCAAGGCACTTGTCAAATTTGAGTTCTTTCTGGTGTGATTTATGGCAAGARGCTCCTTTCTGACACTTCCAGATGCCAAACTTTTCACCTTGCAGAAAACGTGCTCGATATAGCCAGGCTGAGTTTATGCCTGCTCTTTGAAACAGCTGCTCTGGGGTAATAAGGTGGCAGACAAGCCCAGTAAGGAACATTTTTATGAGATTACCAGTGGTTTGAAAGGTTTCTGTAGTCTCCTTCCAGCACCCAGGCTATCCACTGACATGTAACACTGAACCTGTCCTATCCCTCCAGAGGAATCCACCCACCTTCTCTCTCACCATATCATTCCTTCAGATAGTCTTAATTTACATTTCAGCCAGCTTGCAAACTTTTCCCTGCCCTTTTTGTCATTTGACCGGCTGAATCATCAGGAGACTCTGAAGCTCCTTTTAGTACAAGGCATTTCAGAGATTTCTCTGAACAGAGGGCAAACATGGAGTGAGAATTTGAGACAGGAAAGCAGGGGGCATTCATCTTCGGAGTCCATAAATCACCATGAACTCTCCCAGGCTACTCCAACAGGCTTGGGATTCCCTTGCCAGAGATGAGGCACAGATAAATTACCCAAGGCCCGCAGAGAACAAAAGGTTTGGCCAAAAGCTGCAAGGGGATGGGTGTTCTCCAAAAAGTAGCGGAAGCCTTGCAAACACATGCCTCTCGATGGATGGTGGAGTCTGATCTGCATTCCTGGTTCTCATGAACAGCAGGAAATAAAAACAAAAATAGATCAAAATTCACTGTGTGTTGACTTCTTCCCTGCATTTCTTGGCAGGTGGACTCAGATGTTTAATCTCGCTAAGAGACAGTTTTCCATCTGAAATTGAAATAGCCCCTCCTCCCAAACTAAATGCATCAGCAAAAAAAGAAATTAACGTTGATCTTGGCTAGGACTAGGTGGGGAAAGAACCATCATCACGTTAGTTAGCATTGCAACAACAGTTGTCATCTGATCACTTCCTCTATGGAATGCCAATGGAGTCTAATAAGGCTGATTTTTAAAGATTTTCATGGCTGTGATAAAATTATGATATATGGAATAAAAAAAAATGAGAGAAAGAGGCAAGCAGGCAGGCGAGAGAAAGAGAGAGAGAGAGAGAAAGGGAGAGAGAAAGAGAAAGAAAGAAAGAAAGAAAGAAAGAAAGAAAGAAAGAAAGAAAGAAAGAAAGAAAGAAAGAAAGAAAGAAAGAAAGAAAGAAAGAAAGAAAGA
>NW_026623382.1:627106-701055 GCF_030028575.1 Malurus melanocephalus
CATGGCGAACAGGAAAGAGAATATTAGTACTGATAAGTTTCTTGTTGTCTGAAATGAGTTATCTCCACTTGAATATGCAGCTATGGGAAGAGAGAAAAAAAAACCCAAATATTTTTTCTGAAGAAACAGAAGGGAAATCCCCGATTTTAAAGATAGAGATAGCTTCAATATATCAATCATTAGGCASAGTAACGTTCCTTATATGGCCTTATCTAGCAGGATCAACTCTGTGGGAGTCCTTCAATTCAATTCTTGGGGCAATCCCCAGGCTACCACTGTGTTATTTTAGCATATCCCAAACTAGCTTTTAGATAAAGGAAAAACCAGTCTGAAAGAGGYAGGACACTGAAATGGAACACCCTGAAAAGGCCTTTTTATTATTGTCACCCACGACTCCTAGTAAGGCTTCGATCCAGATCTAGGCAGTTTTAAACATATCACTGTTTCAGGTGATTTGTATCAGATTCTACTGAAACAAAACCACACATCCATAGCATCACTTTCATTATTTTAATTAAGGAGAATAAATATGTAMGGTATCTACAACTCTTTAGGGTACYTAARCAAATATACATCTAATTYACACATTTATACATCTAATTTGTCTATTTAACCCAAATGCATTCCTACATTCAAACACTCAATTTTTTAAATTTTCTTTGTTGGTTCTACCCACTCTTTGGTCACCAGTCAGTTTTCTTTAGAATGGTTTATTCCTGCCTTTATATGTGAAACAAATCTATTCTCCCTCTGCTTTCCCTTTTTTTTTTTTTTTTTTCTCAAATTGAATGCAGACCACCTGATGAATCAAAGTTCTAAAAAAACACCAATTTTGAAGCATAGCTAGATTTAAGTCAAATGAAGGTAAAAAAATACAGTTTTAATCTTTTTGTCCAAAAATACCATTTGCTTCTTGTATTCACAGGGCCTGAACAGCAGGTGTTGGAACAGTGATATCTATCTGGAAAGGACATTGGCTACTGCCTGGTTACTAATTAGTTATCAATTTTCTGTTCCATAAATACTTACGCAGTTGGAGGCAGGGCAAATAGAAGATTTTAGCTTTATAGGAGCTTTGTTAGTCTCAGGTTAAAAAAATTAACTCAATTTTTTCTGTAGGTTTTTTTCCCTCATTCTTTGTTAATCCCTTCCTTTTCTCCATCCCAAATTAATGGCAAAATGTAGTTTAAAGGATTTAATTGTAATAATTGTTGACCTTTTACTTTATTCGTGCACATTGCTGAGTAATGAAGACATGCCAGATAAAATCCAATGTGTATACCATTTATATAAAGTACTGTATGTTTTGTGCCCTGTAATGGCARAGAAAAGAGCAACATCAGCCAGGAAAAAAAGCTTTTTCAAAGTTGTATCCTCTACTTCAGGCAGAATACAAGAAAGTTCTTAGGGATCAATAATACTTGCCCAATTTGCAGGAGGGCTTTCTTCATTAACACCTAAATAYCTGAGTATATCAAATGGATTTTGATAGTAAGTACAATGTATTTGATTCCTTAATTCAATTTATTAACTTCTCATAGTTACATCTCTATATGCATATACACTTATATTACTGGTTATAATCTCACTGGAGTAATGTATGAAGATGATTTACCCAGGAAGCCTTAACAGGTGTTCAAAGACCATGAAGAAGAGTGTGACTGTAATTTTGAATATTTGCCTTTAATTTCCAATCATTATAGTTATTATGTAAACTGGATACCTCTACATTAATATTACATTAGTAATAGTAAATATGTTGCCTTAAAAAAATGCAGTATTTATTTATTTATTCTATCTCAAGACAAAAGAAAAGCTATTTCAGTCTTTAAAGATCCTGTTAAGGTTACCTTTACTTGTATTGCTTGTAAATTAAACAWAACCCAATGCTTCCAAGAAAGTATGGGCTTTCATGCCTAGATTTTTATGGGAACAGTCAAGYTGAATGCTTTGCTTACTGGGTCAAGCAGTGACCTTTTTCCTCACACTGAGTAGCATTTCGCTCTATAATCAGTCCCAGCAATGCAAATGGATCTCTTACTGAAGCGAGGACTTACTCACTGCATGCCAGGATCCCAGAGCTGGCAGCAGCAGTTCTTCTTTAAGAAATAGAGGTATTAATATCTGCAAGGAATATCTGCCTACCAATATCTGGTAGGCTTTTGACAAAGAAGAGCAGAATTCCAATGTCACAGAAAAAAAAAAAAAAGGGATTCACAAAGAAGAATGTGATTCATTGAGTCGATTTTGTACCACTCATTGGTTGTAATATGTCTTCCAGTCACAGCATGACCTGAATAATTTTTGYAAATCATGATGTAGCAAGAGAGGCTGTGACCTTTTAAACTTTTTTCCAGAAAAAGAAGAACATGGCCAGTTAGTTAGCAACATTGGAGTTAATTGTCCATTAAATTAATTTTAAATTAACTGTTAATTTTAATCAATTTAACAATTTCTCTTGGGAAATCTTGAATAGTTAATTAAAATTATATCTAAGTAACATTCTAGCCTGAACATTTTGCAGCATCATYAAATAAAGTGTTTGTCTTTCCCAATGCAGACAGTAGATTTCCCAGCTGTATTAAAGAAGGACATCCCTCTCAAATGCTGTAGCTGAGAGATATGGTTTGGTGTTTATTTGAGACTTCAGCCCCCCTTTTTTTTTTCTATTTTAAACCTCTTCTTGTCATTGCCACTGTTAGGGCCAAACATAGCTGCATTGTGAAGAGAATAATCCCAATCTCAAGGCAAAYTGTAGCTTTCTTCAACTTCTGATACACAGCACACCTTTATTTCATTCAGTTCCAACTGAATGCATGGGAGAACTGTGCAAACAATCTCTTGTTCCACTTTTACATCTCCTGTAACTTCTGGTAACATTTCTGGAGTGAGTGGCCTATAAATTTGCTCCTGAAGATGTCAGTGAACTCGTAGCATTCTTTTCCATGATATCCCAGAAACTACATTGAAAATTTGGGAAACTTTAGGAGAAAGATAAGCAGACTTATTTCCACTCTTGCAGTTTGTGTCTTCAGTGAYGGGGCTGAGGRGGCACACCCACCYCTTCATCGAAGTTATTGACRAASAWGTTCAGYAATRCTGAGCSCAGTATTGAACCTTGGGGACACCAGCAGTGAGAGCCCTCCAGCCAGGCCCTGTGCTCTGATTMCAGCCCTCTGGGATCTGCCATTCAGMCACTTCTCAYTRTCCACTTTTCCAGTCCACACTCCCTTTGAGGATGTTGTGAGAGGCAGCATCAAAAGCCTTGCGGAAATTGAGGTAGACAATACCCACTGCTYCCCACTTAATCCATCCAGTCAGCTGTTTCCTCAGAGAGGGCAATCATGTTGGACAAGCATGATTTACCTTTAGTGAGTCCATASTGACTAGCCTGATCWCTTTCTGGTCATCCTTGCATCCARAATGAGGTGCTCMATCACYTTTCCAGGGATGAGGGTGAATCTGTCTSGATGGCAGCTCCCCAGGTTCTCCTTATCTCCCTCTCTGATTGCTGGGGTGTTATTTGCTTTCTTATTGCTTTCGTTGCTTTCTCTTGCTTTTTTCCAATCCTCGGGCACTTCTGATCTCCATGAGCTTTCAAAGATGATTGTGAGTGGCCTCGCTGTGTGCCTGCCGGCATTCTCAGCACTGATGGATGCACCCCGTCAGTGATGCAACCAGAGTTTTTAAATGGTGCTGAGAACAAAGCTAATATGAACAATCCCCAGTATATCTGACACTCAGTACTTTCAAAAGATCTTGAAAAACTCTTGTTTTCTCAACATTTAATTTTTTACCCAAATGTTCACAAGTGAGTAAACAGAAACTTTGCTATTCCCAGCTCTACCCCGAGGCAGTGGTGTATCAATGACAGTTTCCTTTCATTGCACAAGCCTGGCTTAGAGACATGGGCAGGAGGCTTGCCAAGGCCACCTGCCCCAAATCAGCCTTGGGGACCTGTGGAGAAATGACCCTCTGGCTCTGTGTGGGGTGCACAGTAGGCATCAGGGACACTGTTGGAAAAGGGGCAGTSCTAACGCCTCTGTGGTCATCTGTCCCACAAGATCCGGAACCAGGACTTCCAAGCCTTGCAGTCAAAATAGATACTGGACAAGAATGGCCTGGGATAATGAAGCTAGCTATTGTCCAGCCACACAGATTGTGATCTCCTTAGTTTTGTGGATTTTATCTGAAAATACCAGTCAGATCTTCACAGTTTCTCTCCATTCTTAGCAACAGTTGTACTTCTATTTCAGACATCAGCTCACCTCTCTTTCCGCTCCTCAGGAAAGCTTATGTAAGAATAATCATTCACTAGTGGAAATAAACCATTATTTGATGCAACATTTTCTTCATTGCTTGGCAGTTTGGGACCTCTCCTTGCAAGTAGGGATACATYTATTATTCAGCAGTTCATTTTTAGGGGATGAATATTAACACTTTGTTTCAAAGTGTTTGCTAACACAGCAGACAAAAAGTATTTTGTTCTGATCTGGAGAGATGGTGGACACAGGTTGTGTTTGTTTGCTGCTATGCTTTGTAAAGGTATAAATCATCAGCCTTGTGCTGAACTTTCTCTGCACACAACATCAAAAGGGASGTTTAAAGCCCTATAACCTCTTCTCAAGAGCGTTACTCTTGAGTATTTCTGTTTCTTGTTTTGCTTTGTGGTCACTAACCGCAGGAGAAATTTGTCTTTTTTACATACGCTGGAAATAATTTACTGACTTTAGAAATATTAAACCACAAGAAACCCCCTACATTAAAGTAACATTAAGGGTCTGCCTAAAACCCACAAAAAGYCAGGAAATTGAGACTTTAGGCTGAAACTCTGATCTGATATTCCAACCTTAATTTACCTCATAGGGTAGAGGTGTCTCCAGTGAGGGCAGTGGGAGACAAATTTTGGTTGCCTGGGTGCTTATGTTATTCTCTTGTCATTACTCACCAGCTGAACACCACTRCCAGTCAACAAGAAGCACCTGACCAGGTGGTATCTTTTGGCACATCTTTAGATTTCTAGCAGAACAGAYGATTATTGTTAAAAAGGAGGTAAAAAGCTTAGGTAAAAAGGTCCCTTCTCACTTGAGAAATTGTCAGCTTCACAAAGGATTTTTGTCACTGTGGCCTAACTTGCATCACAGAGTTTGCTGGCACAGGGAGCTGTGGAAGCAGACAGTATCAGCAGTTTCAAAAGAATTAGACAAACTCAGAGAGGATGTGTTGGTGAACAGAAACCTGGTAAGTGGTCTGCCTCTAAGGTCTCTAACAGCTGTGGATGCTGAAGAAGGCATGTATGTGCCAGATTCACAGTTCTGTTGTCTCTGACATCAAAAGAGYCCTGACCCAAAAGAGTTTTGCTCATGTTGTTATTTATTCATCCAAAATGGTAACAAATGACAGTTTCATCCCTAATTCTTWTTTATTATTCTAATTTCCCTTGTGAAAGGCTTTTTCTTTTTGATGGTTCAAACCTCAGTCAAAAGTATTGAGCAAGAGCTATCACAACATTGCTCTGCCTCAGGAGCTGTGCCACAAGGAAAGTAGTAAATGATCTGTGCTCCTCTTCTTCCYCTGAAGAAACACTACCTTGCTCACTCTATTTTATATTTGCAGCAGGGCACAGCACAGCCCTGTCTGCTACATACACCAGCTTTTCTTTATCAGGAACGAGAGGGGGACAGGCAGCAACAAAGTGATGCTTTGCATCTTCTTTCTTTGCCAGTTAGTCAGAGGAAAACAACCAATTTGGGAACCACCATGGAGTATTTGGGACAGCTGTTTCAGAGAAACAGCTTGTCTGGACCTGATAATAAAAGAGCTGTTTATAYTCCCCTTTCAAGATTAAAACCACCRGTTCACTGGGTGGTTCAGATGAACTGGGTAGTTTTGTATAAAGACAGCAAGATGGTTTTGGAAGTCTTGAACACGTACAGAACTGTARCCATCTTTACTGTACTGCTAGCTAAGAGTAAAATCTCAACTAGATAGAAAGCTTCTTGTAAGAAATTTGGATATAACAAAGGAAATGTCACTGTGAACTGAGACCCACTGTCTTCTTTATTAGGATCAGAAAAAGTTGTTAAATGACATATATATCTATGTAGGCCTATATTAGTTAAGTCAGAGGYAAATATGCTGGAAACAGAGTTTAGWCCAGTGGAATATTATAACTAATATTCAACCTGTGGCTTTATTTGCAGTAATAGATGATACTGGTAATGAAGTGAAAAGTGTGGGTGAAACAGTAGAGCTGACAATTTGTAAACGAAACTCTAGCATTTTACAACATTTATCTTCTGTAGTGTATTCGTCCTTATGCTTCAGCCACTTCTCTGTGACAATAGAGCTGCATGGAACTTCATTACTCTGATAGTGTAAATTTGCCAGGTGTTTGACAATAACTGCCAGGCTTCTGCCTGTAGACTGCAAGCCTTCATGGAAGTCACCATGTGTGGGAGGATTTACTTGCTGAGATCAGTTGAGATTGGTGCATGGAATGTATCCAGGTTGGAAGAATTTATGCTATCAAGTACATTTTCTATTAAAGATATTAGCTCTGTGCTCTCTCAGTCAAGGGGGCTGCTCATTATTAGGCTTTAGGTATTCACATTATTAATTTAAGGATTATAAATTTTGCCCCACACTGATAATGAAGAGTATGGTCATACCAGTGCTTTAATGTKTCCTCTCGGCATTGTCTTCTTGTTTTTTTTTTAAGGCTTTCAAGAGGCAATATTCCGAAATACTGTGCATGGAAATGATAAACTGCTGGTTCTGACTTTGCTTTGAACAAGTTCTCCTGCAGAGTATCATATTTAAGTAAATTGCCATCAAGTACAGCAAGCAACACAATCATTCACATTCAAACAGAKCCTTTTGATCATGTTCTACAATGCAATCAAGAATCACATGAGAATTCAAGTACTCACCGGCCTCATTCAATGCTAACTAGGTGACAGAGAAAGGAGAATTAATTGTGGATGTCAACTAATTGGCTTGTGCATTAGCATACAGAAACGTGCACCAGTTATATGTGAAAGCTGYATATAATTGTAACAGGCTCACATGTTCACTGTGGTCTGCAAATGTATGGTTACTCGCAGCTGGAAGATTATTAGCATTGTTTCATGTGGGTGCATACACACTCCTGATCCCTCCATTTTTCTCAGATCAGAAAAACRTTTTGGAGCTTTTTATCCACAAGGCACATTAAGGTCACCAATTGGGAATTGTTAACTGATGGTTTAATTGGGGAAATGTATAGACTCTGTTGAACTTCAGCCAACAATTTAGCAGATAGATTTATGCAGAACAACAGATGTGGAGGTGGAATCTCTAAAGGAACACATGGTACTGGCACAGAACTATCTCRGCCCTTATTTAAATCACAAGTGGAATAAGAATTTGACAAGGAGGTGAGAASTGATATTATCTGAAAATATCCCCTGGTTAAAAAAAATAGGAATATTGGAAAATAAATCTTTCTCAGAGACAATATTCATTCTGAATTCACACAGACACAGACACAGCCTGTAGTTATAACCTCAACCACGATTAGTGCCACTCATTTGCAAATACTTTTTACACTCCTCTATGAACTTCCTTTTCCCTCCTTCTTCCAAACCCGATCTCCCACTTCCCTTTTTCAAGGGTTGCTGGAAATTGGCCACATAATGCTGCTTCTGTTAAAGTATATTTAGAAATAAGAGTTGTGTCTGATGTTCAAAGTAAATTCTTTGAGATTRCRTGGTTCTGTTTCACCTGCTCTTTAYTTGACCTCTCCAGCAGGCTATGAATGAAATCCTGAAGTAATGAGAGTCAGCASTAGGACTCCCATCAACTCCCACTGCTGATAGGGTTTGGAGTGAATCTTTGATTAATTGATGAGTAGTGCAAGAAAGCATTATTGCTGGATCCTATTTTCTCATTTTTCCTTACTCTTGGACAGTGTTTGGGCCAGTTTGGAAACAAGTGTTTTGAGCTCCATCCTTCAAGGGATACAAAGGCAGTTTCTACCATGCTCCTACCTGGAATGAACATGGATGAGGGATACCATTCATTCTTTCTACAGGACAATGAAATAAGTTTGTACAGAAAATTATCCATCTAACAAGCCTGTGCATTACTCCCTGAAATCTGCTGGAACAACCAGCTGCTATGATTTGGTGAGTTATCTATACATTCCTTTAYCATTTTGGAATGAGAAGCATGATGTGGAAGATCTTGCAGTTTTCTAGTAGTTTAAATCTCTAGCTCAGATYGAGGTTCTTTTTGGTTTTGCTTTACTATGTTTGATATGGGCATTTTTTGGTCAGGAATGGAATGGAGGGGGCTGTATTCAGGTTGCAGTCAGACAGGCATTTCTGCTCTCAGCTGATCTCATCACAGACTACCTCCTTCTGCTCATCTTTGTTCAATTCCCTCAGTCCTTAGGCTACCATCCTCTATTCTTTGCTCTCTCTTTAAGCTTGGAGGAGGCGAAGAATAACTGGAGTTAAAAAAATTAATGGATCAAAAGTGTCTGAGTGATTTTTTTTCTTTTTTTATTAGTCATATAGAAAGACTATATACACAGCTGTGAGCGTAGATTTTATGGAGAAATAACCTCGGGGAAATGGGAGGAAGAGAAGTTAGGCATAGACTCAGGAACAGCTGTAGTACCAGACTTGACTGCAGCTTCATTTTTAGCTTCTGGTTCAGTGGGTTATGGAAGGCACATCACAGCCCAGGATGTACTCCCATTGACATTGGAGGGAGKAGGAGCTGATCTGTGAATGATGCTGACTTCACATTAAACCCTGTCAAAAATTAGGGAGCACCAGATGCTTTCTTGGAAATAAAAGTAAATGTAATTTTTTTTCTGAGATTTCAAGACTCAGTGATGAGAACTTGTGAACGAACAGAGTTTGTTGTTTCACATCAGAACCAAAGTGTGTGTGTGTGGATATAGGTACATATATGCTGCCTCAGGAAAATGAGACATAGTTGTACTTCCTGTTGGGTGCTGCAGAAAGAGAAAAAGGTCTTTATWATTCTGTTATCTTACTTTTTGACAATTTTACATGTTGTCACCCCTGATGTGTGCTTGGTTCCCACACTTTTGATTTTGAGATTGGGTGCATTTGATATTTTATCCACTTTGATAATATACAAAAAAGTTTTTACCAATTTTTAATCAAACATTTTTTTCCTTCTTTCCAGGAGCTAAAAAACTTCCTTTTTAACTGCACTTATTTTTTTAAACCTTATCTCTCTTTTTATTTTTTTTTTTTTTCATCTGAACTGAAAGTCAGCTGAAGCAGATCAGTTATGAACAGTGCATTTATTCTGCTCACCAATCCCAAATCTTTTGTGGTATTGCTGTCTGTTTTACCTCATGAGGAAGCARAATCAAAACAGTAATTAGGCATCAAGGGAAGATCTCTAAAATACTTGATTACAGTCTAAAACATTCAGAATCTGTCATCTGCAGGTAGTAACAGCGACCTAGCTTTGGATACCTGTGACAGAGAAAGAATGTAAACACAGCTGAGTGCAGCACTGGAGACATTCCCTGTCTGGACACAAGTTGGTGCAACTTTGATCCCACTATGAAAGATGCATTTTGGATGCAACCTCTGTCATACAGATGCTCTTTAGGTAAACAACAGGCATCCTTTGTGATGGTGGCCAGTCTGTGACACCCCTATTGAAGGGGGGAGAAATCTCTGGGTAAGACACAACCAGTGTTGAGGTGTATTTTAAAGTGATAGAGTGAGTTGATTACAGTACTAGAAAGAGCTGCTATCTCTCTCTATCCCAGCCTGCCTGGGAAAGGATTCAACAATCAGATGTGAAGTATTGGACTTCTGTCATTCTCAGAACTTAATTTTTCAAGTATCCCAGGTTCATTGCTGTTTCTCCAAAGGGTAAAACTAGCTAGGGTAAAGCCTTGCATTCCCTGCAGAGCCAGAATTTAGTAGCCTGGATGTATATACAAGAAACTTCCAGAAACAAATGAGCTTTATTGACTTCCTTTRYTTTTTTTTCTGGTTTTGTTTCATTTAGTTCTAGGAATGTTTTCTTGAAGAGTTGTTTTGCATTGCTGTGGTTTATATGCTGCTACATTTTGAACATTAACCCTATTGTGAACCTCTGTAAGCATGCTGGATGTCAAAGAAACCTGCCCAAATGTACTTAATTTAGAACATATAGAAAAATCACCCTTTCAATAAAAAAGAAGCCAGTTTACAAAAACATGAAAGAGATATTCATCCTAGTGGGCATTTGAGTTTCTTGACACTAGCACTAATACTTTCAAGTATCCAACATGCATTAAGGGTGCTCTTCCTCACCTCCTCAAACAGAAGGGATATGTTAAACCTAGCTCTGGTGARTGGTTAAGATCATGAATAGCTTTTCCCTGCAGCTCCTTTCTCTTTGCAGTCTCAGGTCTGGCTTCAGAGGAAGATGGAGGCATGGAAAGAATGACTGAAACCACCTTCAGAATCAAGAGGCTACATCAGATGGCAGAAAYAAACAGAGCTTTGGTGAGCAGGGAGCCAGTCATGGGCATCATTTATTTTCATTCATCCTCTGAGTTTTTGCTGGATTTAGATTATTTTGCTATTGCAACCAATGTCTTCTTTTGTCCCAGCACTCAAACACTCAAACAGAAGGTGAACAGGTAGCAGCAGCAAGYGCTCTGTGAATGCAAGCAGACAACACCTTGTTGCTTACTCAGTTTAGAGAGATGCAGGGTAAGACTCACAACTCAATCCATTGCAAGACAAGGTGTTTCTGGAACACCATTTTCCATTTCTTTTCCCAATGAAGCTGTAGGACCAAGGTACATTAGTAGTGGGTGATCTCAAATTTTTTTTCAGGATAGCCAGTGTGACTCTACTCCCACTTACCCTAGCCTGAGAGGAAGCTGAGAGGTGATTTGATGTAAGAGTTCCTTTTTCTTGTCTTTAAAGGATTCTTCTCTTTAGGTCTCCAAACCCCATCTCACAACTCCTTGAATTTACAATTCATTTCACAGTGATCAGAGATAGATGTTAAAACTTGAGAAAAACAGAAATCATTTCCTAACTCTGGGGCATTGCTGCAATATCCGTACTTAATGTTCTTCACTGTCTGCTTTGCAGTATGGAAAATGCCCCTTAGAGCAAAGCACCAGGCCTGTACTGAAGAGTTCACATGAAATATTTATCTTCAGAATCCAGGGTACCACTGGTGGTCAGCTGTGATATTATATATAAGTCTACTGCAGAGGAAACTGAGAAAACTTTTTCATTATTTTCAGCTAAAGAGGTGACATAAAACATTGTGAATGCAATAAATAGAAAGARAAGAAAATGAAAGCTTATGCAGTGCTGCAGCTTTACATTTTCCCCAGCACTTTGTAAGGTAAGAAAAGTACACCTCCAACTTGGGGTTCACTTTTGTTGGACCACTCATGCATCTGGCTGAATTTGGAGGTTACAATAACATTCCTTTTCCCCTTGATATCTGAGATGATAGAATCATTCCAGAGAYTCACTTTAAGCAAGGGAATCCCTCAAATGAAACAGGTGTTGAGGATAAATTGTTTTATTTGACAGTTTATATCCCTGTGGCCCTGACTGGAAACRCTTCATCCAACTGAAAACTAATAAAATTTTACATTCTTTTTATTATATTATTTTATTGAACCCTGTCTTATAGGATTATTAGTTAATAAATCTTAATGTTTCCCTATTAAAAGAAGATACTGTGAAAAAACATTTCTGTTCATTTTAGACCGTGGAAATTTCAATTAAAACTCCGTTCTTTTCTTTAAATTTCCCATCTTTTCATTCCATCTCTGATTATTCTCCAAAGCCCATCTCCTTGCCCTGCTCAGCACTGCTGCCAGTGCTTTAATTTCCTTTCATTACTGTAAATACAAACATAGAGTAGAACGTTGCAATTTCCTTTGACTTTAGGGTTGCATTCCAGCTTTTCAGCCAAAAAAGCTTATTGGTTGCAAGGCAGCTAAGGAAAGGTGGTCTCACCCAGTGAGATRTCCCAGTACTGAAGGACAAGTGGCTTCTGAACAACCCCATCCCTGACCCCAGGACTGTCTGGGAATGCAGGGAAAGCCCAGGTGAGCCCTGTTGGGGAAGCTGGGTAGGACCAGCATTGCTACCACTGATCCCCCTCCTCCTCAGCATCACACAGCTGATGTGAGGGAGTGCAGCCTGAAGCACAAAAAGCTGGCACAAGAGGACAAGCTGTGTCCTGTCATAGGGAACAGCGTGATGAACCCACCACGGTCC
Source organism: Malurus melanocephalus (assembly GCF_030028575.1). Taxonomy (NCBI): domain Eukaryota; kingdom Metazoa; phylum Chordata; class Aves; order Passeriformes; family Maluridae; genus Malurus; species Malurus melanocephalus. The sequence continues at coordinate 639,391 of NW_026623382.1, forward strand.
AATATCTAAATGTGACCCAGGCAGGTCTGTCTTCAAGAGAGTTGCAGACTACTCACAAGATTTCTTTCCWCACTCCTGCTGAAGAAGCCAACACTTTTCTAGATGGATGAGGGGTATGACCTCACAGAGATCCCACCCAAAATTTCTTTAATTTGGCCCGTGTCATGAGCCTGGCCATTGTGTTGTGCAGTAGAGCAGCAAAGGCTTTGATCTACTGCTTGCATGGGAAAGAATTTGAAGAACTCTTTGTATAAATGAAGTTTTCTTGGACCAGCCTGAAGGTTGACTGGGCACAGTTATTTCCCAGGGGGGTTTCTCTGATGTGAACCAGAACCATCCCAGCTCTAGCTCAAATAACCTAGCACATTTTAGTTTGTTCTGCACTTTGACTTTTCACATGATCACTTTTTTAGGTCCCAAAGCAGCAGTTGTATCCCTGCTCATTAATCCATGGAGCATTTTCAATAGATGAGGTGTCCTTGAGGAAGAGCAAACCATCCTGTTGCCCTTTGGRTATGTCTAATCCAGAAAAATTTTAAATACCAGTTTTGAAACTCTTCTGCTTGGTTKGGTCTGAAGGTGCTGAAAACATCTCAGATACCCTAACTACTGCTGCAAGTATTCATGAAAATTYTGACCCATTTTCAGTGTTCTAGGAAAAAAAGTACTTTTCATTCAAGAAAAACATTGAAGAAATACAAAAGTCAGGTTTAAGTATATTGGATAAACATAGTATTGAAACTAGAAGCTTCATTAACTTTGCATTGTGTTTCTAGGTGTCTTATATAAAAACCTAATTCAAGAAATGGACTCAAGACACTGTGGTTGAACTTGAAACTTCAAATTGCATTTTTAATTTCACTTTAATATTTTGAAAGGTTAAAGGCTACTTTTAATTTATTCTTTCTTTCTTTCTTTTAAAGGGATTGATGGACCTCCTAGGATTCTTATAAAGGTACAGAGAGTAAATTAAGGAAACTTCTGCTACAGTGAAGTAGGAAAGACTGTTCCAGCTTTTGAAATAAGTAAGGATTCTTCTGGTGAGATACAGGATAAAGTTTCTCTAAAGCTCTTTAACTTGCATTCGGAACTGAACTTTGATTGGAGAAAAAATTACAGAATTGATCAACACTTTTTCCTGTAACAAAAGTAGTCTGAAAATTTGAGATGCCTGTGTAAATGTTTAATCTCACAATATTTTAGTTTTTTCAGAGGGGCTAGGGCAGATGAAAAAAGAAGTGTGTTTGGATCCTAGGTTTTCATGTTTTTCAAAAAAAAAAAAAAAAGGACATGAACTGTTTATCTGTATAACAGAAAATATATTTCTTTTACTACATGGCACACATCCTAAGCTGCTTAGAAGGTGTGTGAAGGGAGTACAGATAGTGAGGAGAGGTCAGGAAAGGCATCTAAAGGGATGAAAGCTGTCAAGTGAACAAATTGCCTGTGTTTTCCTCCATGCAGTAAGTGCATATGCTAAGAAACCATGAAAAGAAAGAAAATCTTCCTGCAAGCTCGCTTCACATATTTGGCTTCAAAGCCAGATTCAAATGTTGGCCAAAGAAAGTACATAAATTCTGGGGSCTGTTCAATGGGAGGGAGTGATCATTTTCAAAATCATAACTTGGTAACAGAAAACCATCATTCATGGAATGTACTCCTTTTGGTGARAAACATTCTTTCCAGCTCTATTGTAAAAAAAAAAAGACAACTCAGAGAGAGAGACTTCAGCCACGCTGTACTCACATACGTGGAGCCATACCAGAAATGGAACTCACAACAGCTTCATGGCTAAAGGGCAACAAACTAGCATAGGTTACCTTGATTTGGGCTATTGTTTGGCTGGAGCATCCTGATAGATTTGCATAAATAAATTTAAAATATTGTGTTATATTTATTTTGGAAGTCTGTGTTGAATAAAATTAATTTCTCTAAAAGGAGTGCATTTTGGGAACTATTGTTTTAATCATGTAAGGTTTTTCTTGGCTAAGCCATTGTAACACAATAAGCATGGTCACAATGACTATCACTGCTTAACCTGGTTAGCACCATTGCCTCGGTATTTATTTAATTGTTCTTGCTACTTTATGGACTTTTCAACAATGTTAGCAGTGAGAAAAATCACMACCCTGCTGCCAGGGTCAACAGTCTTTATGAAAACTTGCTCAGCTTCTGTGAGTTAGTACTTGGCACACATTTAAGAGTGTTTTTTCCCCTCTTTACCCTCATGTTTCAACATTTCTATCGTAAAATCCCTCTAAGAAAACCCATTTGCATTGGGTATCACCTATCTCAGAAAGGAACCTGAAGCAGAAGTTTTAGAGAAGTGTGCGAAAGGCAGGTTAATCAGCTGAGAAGTTAGCTATAGAGAAAGGTGTGAAGAATTCACTAATCTTTCCAGCCAGTTCACACATGTTCACAAAATAGAAATCCTTTTGTAATTATGGAATGTTTCACTTCATAAAATAAATGGATTAGAGACTGGATTAAAAAATGCAAGGCTGAAGTGTGAAGTCACAGCCTTTGTGCTGATGCCTTTGGGCTGAGAAGCCCATGGGGACTTTGAGGCTGCCATTCTTCACACCTGCCTGTCCCCATGGCCTCGTGTGTCTTTGGTGACATGCTAAAATGCCAAGAGTGCTGCAGCAAAGAGATCTCGTGCAGTTCATGGTCCTGCCTCAGCTGAAGCTTCCAGGACTAGTGCACACCCCAAGAGTGTGGCTGGACTTTCCCAGGAGTGAAATACTGAAGACTAAATTCAGGGAGGCCAAGATGTTCCCTGGAGGAAGATCATCATCAGACTTTACATTCTTTGAAGCTAAAATGCTATATACAGCTAAGAATTAGCTCCCCTATTGTTTCAATACCACCACAGCACATACATTCATAGCTGTGGTATGTTCAGTGCTTGAGATAGACATATATGGTGCATTATAGTTCTTTATGCTCATGTAATTTGGCATTTGGATGGATGGCCAGCCTAAATACAGCCATGGCAGTTTGGCAGATAGTCATCTAATCTGTCTCAAAATACAATTTTGGTTTTAAAACTACTTCATTAAAGTGGCATCTTCTGACTCAATGAGCTCATCTTCATTGGGTGCTTGGTGGTTTAGCTGCTCACTTTAATGACTGGAGTTAATTTTTTGTCAATGATGTTATTGATAGTTCTTCCTGCACTCTGAAGAGGAAATAGTTCTGTAGAAGTAGYCTTTTGGGAAGATCTCTGTAGCTCAGTAATTTTTAGGTAAATTCACATKGTTGGAAACCCCTCCACACACCTCATTATCCCTGCAGGTTCAGCTTCTCAATGCAAAAAAATAAAACTGCTATTTCTTGCACATGGATCATATGTAAGAAAAAAGCCAAATAAGAACAAAAAATGTTGTAATAAATTATTCACACAAGTAAATGACTCACACTCTTGCTCTTTCAATGACATTTTCATCTGAAAAACTACTCCTAGGCAGGAATGAAGTGATCACAGCCTGTCCTCTGGCTAAAACACCTACAGAAATGTCTTGTGCTCTGCTATAAACACCATAAACAACATTTCAAACAATACTCAAAGRAGTGGAGAATGCTGCACCATAACACTCATAGGTGTGCTTGCCATGAGTGGCAGTGGTAAGCAATTTCTGAGTAAAACTGAGCTTCAAACACAAGGAGCAATCAATCACCTCACACCTGCAGAACAACATACACTGGCTCAATAATCAGAAAGGACAAAGACAACAACATCTCTTGTTTTAAAGCACAGAACATTTTCCAAAAAATCTCTGAGTTACCATCCCTGAAATGTTCCCTGACCTCACAGTATGAAGTGTGCTTCCAGCTTTATTTTACATTGCCAAAACAATCTCAAAACAATTTCAACTGAGCAATAACATTTGAACAAATGTAAAGTGGATGAATCCTGCTCTTTACATTKGCTGCAATTAAACACTGAAGACATCCTAAATGACATTCTGGGGCAAAATGATACACAGAAATARAAACAATAAAAGYACAAATCTAGATTATATGGGAATARTTTATCATGGAGGGTAGATTCTAATTAAATGAAGAAAGCAGACAGAAAAGTGGGCCAGCAATGATGCTAACAGTGCAACTGAATGTATAATCCAGGTGACAGCATGACAGAAATTAACCAAGAAACAGATCCATACCTAGAAAAAACATCACTGTTGTACAATCATGTTTGTTACGTTCCCATGGAGACTCGTGTTTCCCCTGTTAGGAGTCACTACTCACTCCTCTGGTGCCCACATTAAAAACACTCACTTATTACAGGCACACACACAAACACTAAATCAAACACCTTTGGTAATAAGTCAAGCATATTAACGTGCCAGTGGTAGGTGCCTTCAGTAGCACACGTTTGTTTCAGTAATAAGTCCCTGAGGGAGAGGGAGGCATCCTCAGAGYTTGGACATTTAAAGTCTGAGTCCTCTGGATGTCCTATTCACAGCTGAGCATAATAAATAGGGAATCATCTCTATTTCAGTAGTTTTCTGACATACTGCATACATGAATAATTCTAACTTAAACTCATGAACRCTTATTCTAACTAAAACTTTGCTCCTTTAAAACCTAATTTCAGTCAACTAGCCCATAGAATGTAATGAAGCTGTTTGAGTAGGAGTCTCCTWCAAAAGTGAAGGGGTTTCTGTTGATTGTAATAAAAGCCCTCAAGAACATGTAGACAGAGAGGATGGGATGCTGAGTTCTTGAAGTACAGCGCAAGGCAGCAGTTTAATTAAGGTCCTTTTCCAGATGCTTTCATTCTGCTCTGTTTGATTGTCTGTATATTCCCATTTTGAATATGTTTATAGAGTTGCTTTCTTCTTGTTCCCTGTTATTTTTCACAATATTTTTCATTAGCTTTGAGTCAACTTTCTTTCCTCCTTGGTATTAATTGAATAAGCAAACTTCTTTAAGGTTCTATCTCTCTACTTTTCTATGCAAACTTTGAACAAAATATGATTTGGCAAACAGATCAACTAGTACCTTCTGCAGCAACAGAAATAGTAGCACTGGGCAAAGCTGCTCTGATGGAAACAGCAATTTTTGACTCAGGTTCTTTTAACTGCTATTTCACTGTTTGAGAAAAGTTTGATTGTCTCTTCTGGTAGACATCAAAACAGAATAAAAGTAAGAAAAAATAACTTCTATTCCAGGACTATAAAAATTGACAGAAGATTTATCTATGAGAAGCTTGGTTTTGTAGGTRAAATTCACACAGATGAGCCCTTAACTTACATACAGAGGGTCTGCTTATTGCTTTAAACCACAGTTTACATTAGTTMTTATTGGTGCCAGGTGCCTAGAGAGAAAATGAAGCTTTCGCCTCATTATTGTTTTAAAGGCAGGATAGCAGGCTAGGAACAAACCATTCCACCTCTACTGCCACAGAGGTTCTGGGTTTTTGGARGAATAACTTTGGAGCAGTTAACATAGTCATCCACAGTGGAAAAAGAAACATACTCATAAACCCAAAAACCAGGGCAGCTCTCCTAATCTCAACGGGTGGTAGCAGGAGGTGGCTCTAAAAGGAAGGAAAATGCTTTCGTTTATTGCAAGAGTCCTTTTAATTTCATGCTAAACTGGGATGGAGATATATACCTAACKGAGGCTGCAGGGATCTACATTTAGAACAATTTTTGATGAAAGGAAACCAAATCCCAAGCTCAGTGAAGTCAATGGCAAAGTTCCCACTGACTTCAATGGGAGCCGGAGGTAGCCYGCAGCCCTTAGAGAATTACTAAGAAGCTAAATTTATTTAAATGCAGATATTACAAACTTCTGTTTGTGATGGTTTTTCATAGAGGAGATTCCGGTAATAACAAGAGATGACTTTGATATTTCCATTCTAGCCAAAGTATTAGACAGCTACTCAACTTAACTCAAAATGTGCTTAAGTCATTAAAAAACCAGAATACCACACCCAGTGTATAAAGCACAGACTCTTAATGAAGCCACTCTTTAAAGAACTCTAAAGACTGATTTTCRCAGAGAGTACTACTTGCTAGAAAGCACAGGCATGAATCTGGAGAGGCTTTTCTTGCAAAATATATATTTAAAAATCAGAAGACAATAGTTTGTTTTTGTTGTTTTCACACAACTCTGTGTGTTGCTGTTGCTGCTGGCTTTGAAAATTGCATTTAAACAATGGGGGAAGATTCACAACTTCTAATTAACAGATTTTTTGTTAAGATTAAAAGCAGCAAAACTTCAGCATTCTGTGTCCCTGAAAGGATAGACAGCTTAGTACCTCTTAGCTCTTTCTACAGGCAGTAAAAAGCACAGTATGTGATGCAGCTTGCCTAGAGCACCCATTTTCAGTTTGATGCATATGTCTACTGGTGGTAAATCACTCTCAGTGATGTCTGATAAATAGTCCATAAATAAATAGATCAATAGATAGTAAAGCTCTTGGAAAAATAGGACTGCTTCCTGAAAAGATGTCACAAGGAAGTCCATGCAACCCTTAGAAAAAACTCCTTTCTGGGCTTCAGGGTTTTTGTTTAGCTTTCCAATTTTTCATATATTTCCCCAGCCAAAGTATAGATTAAAGTAATTTCAGTACTGCAATTTGAGGGATGCCATAACACTAAATTACACCCACTTAAATAATTACGTCTCTTTAGCTACAAATGATAAAATAAACGTATCATGTTTAGTGTGTGTACTTAGCATGAAGTCACATAGCAGTTTACATGCACAGCCTTTCCCAAAGCAGCAGAGGGAAAAAAAGTCCTTCTGGAAATCTTGACTATTACACTAACATATTTGATTGTGGGAAACAATAACTTAAACGAGACAGAGGTTATGGTAGAAAAATAAATGTAATCAAAGGGGAATAAAAGTGACATCTAGAAGGACAAGTTTCAATATGCACGTTTTATTCCCATTCTTAATGTGAATTAATTGTTAAGGGGAACATGGCACTTAAATTATTGTCCTGTTCKGTTAGCTTTATGAACTTCTCTTTGCATACTTGCCCTCTCAGAACATATACATCTAGYGAAACTTTATTTTTACTATCCATATTCAAGTGGGCTATAACATAACAGAAAGCATGTGAGATAAGGGGGAAGTAGATGCAGCAGCAGGGGATAAGAAAGAGAACAATTCTGCAGCCAAAAAAAGCCTACTTTGCAACAGGCTATGAGAACTTCCTCACACTTTATTATTTGGCCSAGGGATAAAAAAACATATCTTTACTCTTATAAGAGCTCACTAAAACACCATCAGAAGTCCCACCTGTTGCTATTTTAATCCACAGCACAGAATATATTTGTCCCTGKCTCTCCTGCATGTCCAGTCCATGGAAGACACCAACTGCAGTTGTCTTTAACCCTGAAGCCAGAGCTCTTTTGTCCAGATTGTTGTTACTCACACTCTGTGAGTTGTGTGCCCAAAAGGTGGTTTCTCACATCATCACAAGAAAAACGTCCTGCTCCGCTCTGGCTGCTGCACACCTGGTTGTTTTGTAAAACATTTGAAGGTGTTCCAGAAAGGAAAGAAAAGAGAACACTGGAAGAGTATTGATTGTTTGATCCTTGGGAATGGTTCACTCCCCTGGCATATAGCAATGATAGAGATAAATCACAGTCTGAATCTGGCTCTGAATTTGGATCTGAATTCCAATCCGGCCAAAATCTAGTTTACATAAGTATTYCAGTTGGGTCATTTTAGTGATAAACTTTTTTGCTGAAGCTTAGGAGGAAAACTTGAGTCYATTTTCCTCAAAATTGCCTTTGACTTTTACAATTCCAATCTGGGGCAACATCCTGATTTAGGACTTAGAGCTCCAGGTAGCTGACTCAAACCTATCCAATCCAATGGGCCAATCCACAGGGCCAATTTTGCCAGATTTTCTCTCCAGGATCAGGCCATGCACAAAAAAAAGCTGAAGCAACATGTTTCTGTCTTTTCTCCTATGCTTACATCAGCAAGGGTTTGAGAAAGACACAGCTTTGGTCCTTGCCTGGAGGGGAATGAGAAGTCAAAGCAGACGTGAGAAAACTGAAATTTGGGGGCACTAGGGGCAGCTTCAATTTACATGTTGCTTAAATCCATGCTGGTTAATTCTCCATCAGTGAGTGAGACAGGGATCAGGCATGGCTGTGTGGCTCAGTGGTTACACGCTGCCCCGGGAGGTTGGGGAGCAGCCCCACAGCAAGCAGGGCATGGCTATTAACAGCAGCTGGGAAGCTGACAGGACTATYGGACACAATCAGCAGCTGACAGGGTTCTGGGGAATATATTTCATCCTGGGAATAACCACATGGCCATGTTTCCCAAACCAAGTGAAAAAACAATAAGAACAACAACAACAAAAAATAAAAAAACACGAATAAAAAAAAAACCCAAACAAAAAAAAAACCCAAACATTTCCCTTTGTCCCCCTTCCACAAGTTTTACACTCTTGCATTTGAAAAAGAAAAGATAAAGCAATTTGTTCTGGAGGAGAATGAAAGCAACGTTTGAAAATGTCTGCCCAGCTCTGCTTAATGTCCTGGAGACTGAGGTTCTCTGCAGGAATGGGAGTGACTTGGCAGGAAAAGAAGGGACACATCCACCAAACCAAGCAGACTGTGGGTGAATGTGCCTGAATTTGCCCCTGGCATGCCTTCCCAGGAAAATGCTCAAACCATGGGTACAGAGGGGAGGGATGCTGACTCTTGCACCAGCAAGGTGACATCCTCTGAAAACACCTCCCCTGAGGTTCACAGCAGAGCTCAGGCAGCAGAGCAGCCCAGCAGCTGGCAGCCAGCAGGCTTTCAGGCAATGTTGATGCTGGATTCAAGGAAGCAGATCTTTGAAAGTCCAGCACTGATGTTCTGCAACCAATTARAACATCATCTAAAAGCACAGTCTTAAAGAAACTGCCATAAATGCCTACAGTACAGTTAATACAGATTTTTAAAGAAGCAAGTGTTGTAATTATAAAAATCTGCATTTTGCACAGAATTCGGTGCTTTTTATCTGTTATCTTCAGTGAACTTCACAGAGTCCTTCTGTGGTTCACAGAATCTCCATCCTGGTGCTCATGTCACAGTTCATGATCCATTAGGAGGTGCAACTGTGGAGTTTCCTGTTCCTTTCCCCCTCACCTCTGACATCCACAGTGTGTGAGGCTGGGCTTAGATTTCTTTCTGAGCTGTCACAGGGTTCTCTCCAGCAGCTTATTCTGATTCTGCAAGGGAATGAAAGATGTCCCAGACTTTTTTGAATCATGTCCTACTGCTCTGTGATGGTCCCATTGCCATGGATCCTGTGGGGACACGGTGCATAGAACCCATGCAAGTAGCATTATGCTTGAAATATGACCACACTTTTCTTCATCTTCTCGTTTTCCTGTAGTTATGAGCATGTATTTTGAGTGTAACACCTTAGACTTCCTAAGWGAGTTTTAAAGGAAGATGAAATCCAAATTTACAGCTGAGCAACATTTACTTTGTGACATGTACAACCTACTTCCTTCACGTACTCACAAAGATGCTTAAACAATTGTGCACAGGAGGATTTAACAAAATGCACCTTGAAAAGTCATTAATGCTGCTCAGAGGAATTCTAAGTAGGCAGAAAATAGAAGCAGATTTGAGAAATCACCTGTTGAAGCAGGTTTTTACAACTCAACTTGAAATGTAGTATAGGGCTTTGCTTTACATGTATTTGTGAGGGCTTGGTGTCTGCAGCCTGTGCCTGTTTTCACCTGTCCATTCATTGAATCTCTGAGGTTACCAGGAGCCAAAATGATAGGACTGATGTTTCTCTGCTTGGTAACAAGAACCACAACATCTTATGCTTGTAAACATTGCAAGTCTTGAGATAACTTCCTTCCAAATCCCCTGAAGCCTCATCTAAAATTGTTCAGTTGTTACCCCTTACACAAGTATTTATCGACATTATTTTGTTCTTTGCATTTTATATTTGAAATCACACCAGCCAGGACATCTAGCARGGTTTAGAAAATGTCACGTTCCTGTGCATGGATTGTTATACAACCCAAAGGGTTCACTGTTTTGTGAAGGTCATTTAAAAAATCAGGAGCAAATAAGAAAAGTAAAAACACAAGGAAACTACAGGATATGATTCATAAAAATCCCACATCTCCTCTATATGCTCACACAGTCTTCTTTGAAAAAACAAATAAAAGTTTCTGTTGTTTAGCAAAGTTCCAGTAAGTAACACACATGCCAGAGAACAAGCAAGCTCAAAACAATGAGCTAAAATTAGAAGAGGCAGATTCAGCATCTGAAGTCACAAATACACACACACTTTATAATGTGAAGGCATCTGGAAGAAATATAGTCACATGGACAGTCTGGGTGCTGGCATAAGGACTATAGCTCTGGAGATTTTTCCGTCAGCTTCAAGCTCTTTGTGGATCCTCAAACAACACTTTTAATCCTATCTGTGCAAGGAGGCAACAACTGGCCTGCTTCTGTGGCTGTTGTGAGTATGAAACCCTGGGTGTTTTTACAAGGATCTTGGATTTTTGTGTTGAGTGCCACTGAAATAAAATTATTTCTTCAAACCGCTCAGCTGTAAAAAGTGCCCAAAATGTAATTCACTTTGAGCCATTTTGCTATTCAGAGTAAGGCTATTTCCTACTGCAGTGAAAGACAGAGAAACATGGTGTACACTAGTACTGACCATTTGTCAGCACTTCAGTACCAATAAAATTTTTTCTGGTGTATTTTTCTCCTAACTTATATAAAACCATGGCTATGGGCAAATTTKCATATTACAAAGAGGATTCTGAGGAGCTGTCTGATCCCAATCTAGATTTCTATTTCCAGTCCAGACAMAGGCTCTAAAGGAGATAATACAAGCTATCAGAGGTCAACAAAGATGGAAAGATTTCATTGCAAGGCAAYACTCTGATGATGCTTCTCATGAAGTAATTTTCTGGACACTTYAAAGGAGAATTGGAGTACACATTTTCATTTTTGGAGTTCTTCAGCACTTTTTGCTTTTTACAGATGTTGCTGCAGCTGTTAARTAATGTACTCAACTTCTGGTACAAACTCAAACAGCCAATTCAGGCAGTAGCTCAAAAGAAACCAGGACAGGTTCTTTCTGGCTCAGGTGGCAGAGRCAGAACTGCTCCCCATCAGATGTAGTGAAAGTCATAACACATTTGCATCTCAGCTAACATAATATATATTTATATAATATGATTTTGAAGAGMGAAGGAGAGGCAGCTGAGAATGAGAGAAATACATTGCAGGATTATTTTGGGTTTTTTTTTCTAAGAATAAGTTATTGTTTTTCCTGACATATTTGGTAGGCAGAACAAGGAATCATCTAACTTATCCCTGCTTGTAGGTCAAATTCATTGTAACTAGACTAGATTAATAATAGACTTGATACTAAATTATCTACAGATGTTCAAATAAGGTTTTCAAGGCTAGATTACCTGAAATACACAGAAAAATGTTAGATTCTCACTGGTTTTGTTGCCTAACACAGCCAAAGTTGGAAAGCAGAACTTAATGAATAGAAAGCTGAGAAGAAAATATTACAAATTATGCCAGTTATCTTCCTACTCTTTGTTCATGTGTAGAGTCTGGAAGGATCACAGGCAGTCAGGCTGTCCCAGCTGATGTGGATACTGTGAGTACAGAAAACAAACTTGTTCTGATAGGGAAACATGTATATTTGTAATTTATGCTTTTACCTTGATTGATTGATTGATTGATTGATTGATTGATTGATTGATTGATCGATCAATATTCTGTTTTGATAACAGTTAACTTTATCACAGACTAATCTTTAATTAAACCAGATAGTGAAAGAGCAATGCATTCAAAGGTTTTAACCACCTGAATGGTGCAAAATTATGTTGTTTGCACTTCAAATATACCACAAAAAAAGGTAATTTTGGATCAAACCAGGAATGTTCTATTTAGTTATTAACAATCTAGGAAGACAATCATGYGACAGCCATAACAGGCTGGGTATTTTTCAGTGATATGAGGACAGAGAAGGTCAGACAGAAGCAGCATACAAGCTAGAATATAAATTTTACAAAAAATCCTGGATCCGTGCCCTTACTCAACTTCTAGTAAAGTACAGAATTTAATTTTGGGTTTTTGTTGAACCTGTTCCCTTCTACAGGCAACCCCAGAAAAGGATGTAACAGGAATTGTGAAACCCTATTTTACAAATCTCCAGGAGCCCGTATCAATGAAGTACTGTATCTGGGCACCCTKACAGCAAAGGTAAAAACTAAACTTTTCTCTTTAAAGATAAAGAAACAAACAAAAAAAAGTACCACTAACATACTGAAACCAAACAGGAAAATTTTAATATCCTTCTCCTCTTATTTGCCAAGGAATAGGGAAAGAAATAAGGAAGAAGAGCAGTAGCTCAGCACAGATTCACTCAGCTTTATCTCACTATTTACCTTTTCTGACAAAGAGTCATCCAACTCTTGCTAYTCTGTTCAAAGCTGCCAATGGAAAGAAAGATTTTTCCTGGGGAGGAAGATCTCCAGGGGAAGCAGTGAAAAAACATGAGAGGAGGAATCTGCAAGAATTCACTCCCACCCATCTRCAGGAGATTCCTAGAAGCATTGTTATCTGAAGGTTTCCAAAAACCCAGTCCACTTTTCAAAGGCAAGGTCAATTCTGGCAGGTTGATTTTAAAGCAACAATGGTGTCTAGCTGGAATCTCTCACAAGGTTGGAATGTTAGAAATAGGCCCAGGAGATAGGGTTTAATGTACAAAATGCAGGTGAGGCAGCCAGAAAGACATGATGAATGCAATTTATCACAGGGCTCTGCAATTTATCACGATGGAATCACAGGAAACAAGCAAAGCAGAGAAGTAGACAGATAGACTAGAAAGACTGAGATTCTCTGTGCATGGAACTTCTTTGAAATATGCCAAGGAAATTACAAGTTACATGTTCAGATTTTCAAAAAATATTTTACTGATGGAATGGAGCTGTATGTTTCTAGGTTTGGCATCCTTTTCCCCAGAAAAGAAAAATATGTTTTATTCTGAAGAATGAAAAAAGCTGAAATTGTAGGACCCTGTTTAGCTTCATTTTGGTTTTAATCCCCTTCTAGAGCAGGTCTGGATACATGCCAGGAGGTAGGGGTTTCCATGTGCAAACAAAGAGCCTGMACTTCCCAGCTACCCTCCTCTGCTCATTTTTCAAGTTCAGGTGCACGAAAGTCCACRCACAGAAGCAATTTCAATCTGTGAGCTCCTTTTGACAATGTGCAAGTGATCCAAATGTGCTCACAGCATATCACACCGTTTTTGTGGGCGCCTTTCTCAAAACAGCTCTGCTCTATCGAGGTAACAGCTCTGAGTTTTACAGCAGCAGTGCTGAGCAATAGCGGGGTCCAGAGCGTTGCTGCCGTGCTGGGTATTCCCCACCACCTGCAAAGCGGGGCCCTTGCAGCTCTCAAAACAGTGCATGTACTATTTAAATTGCTTCACTGGGAGGAGAATTATGTGTTTTGCAACGCCTCAGGACAATGAGCCAAAGGAACTATAGAATATGAGCTCGGYGTTAGAGCCGGAGCCCTGCAATGCTCTGCTTTGTGTGTGCTTTAGCCTGCTATGTAACATTACTTTTACATTAACATTTGTGGTTCCTTTTTTATGCACTCCAGCTTCACCATGCTTCCCCCTTTATATTTAACAGTCAGAATCCTATGATCCAACCAGGGTGGCATGTTCAAAGCTTTACTTCTTTTTAGCACTGATTAAAAAATAAAACAGGCAAAAAAAMCCCCTCAGAGTATTGAACGAGCTTACTTCAAATAGCTTTTATTAACACTAGGACAAGACTATAGCCAAAGAATTATACAAAACACAAAACAAAAGGGATTTTAACAACTTGGTTGAAGACTATTTCACGCCAATCCAATGCTCATATATCTATAATCAACAAAGTTCTGGAGCACAATATTACTTAACATTACTCATTGGATACTTTCAGATACAAAAATGTATCAGGAGTAATAACAATGGTTCCTTTTACTCATATGGAAATATTACTATTGACCTTTAAAAACGTTGCCCTCTGGGTCAGTCCCACTGATGCTTTACCCCTTAGAATCTGCTCTGCCTGGAAAGACAAATTACAGATAAACTTTCAGAGCTCTGAGCAAAAGGACTGGTTTTTATCATGGAAACAGATAGCAACATCAATTTCCCAAGGAAAAAAAATAGACATTTCAGCTGTGCATCCCTAGACCAAAAAGTCAGTCTTGTAAAAGCCCATGGCAGTAAGYTTGCTTTGAAAGCCTTAGTTATGACTTCACCAGGTATTGCTTTATGCTTTTCTACTGCATCCTAACTTGGAATATTAAGCCAATCAGGAAATTTAAAATAGCAGTAAACTAAGCAGCAAGAGATATGAGTATGAACTTGTTCCCCYAACACATGACATAAACACACTTGTGAAGCCAATAGAATAGATCCACCACAGTCAATGTTCTTTCAGATAGACTTTTCTAGCAGCAGAACTCACACTTCATGTCAGAAAAAGGTGTGGGCAATCTCAGATTTTTCTTAGAGTTTTGTGTGGCTGAGCACAAAGCTCAGGTTTCCTCCTCTAACTGCCTCCCAAATATTAGCCAAAGCCTATTAGAGGAGGGATTTAAGTGGCCTTTGAATCAGGACRCCCTATGCTCTGCTGCTGCAAACATCCCTCTGGCTATGCAGCTGTACCACAGGAAGGGGGTGATGTGTGGAGATCTGGGCACAGAATCCCTCTCACTGCACAGTACCAGCAGCACTGCTTGCCTGCATCGTTTGTCTTTACATCAGCCCCACAGATGCATGTATTTGTTACAAATCACCTTTATAAATGACAGCCCAACTCTCAGTGTGCTAATTGACATCCAAAAAGCAGTATCTTTGGTGGTGCAGAATAATTTCTATTTTGCTATAATCTATTCTAATATGCTGAACCACAGAGCATGGCACTAGAGCAGGATGAAGGATTGTGCAGGAGAGATGYAACTGAGAGCTGCTGGAACATCCCTTTTGGTCTTCACTCTCTGTAGTGTGTGATTTACTAGTGATTAGAACTGAGCTCGTAACAAGATGTCATGGGGCAAAACCCTTTTGGATCAAGTGAAAAAATGACATTGTTAAAATCAAAATGGGTCTCTTTTGAGGTTAGAGAGGAATGCAAGTTTCACAATTTCTTTTTTTTTTTAACAGTCAGCAGACAGCCAGCTAAATASTACTCTTAAAATACCGCTGCAGTTTGGATCTGTTACAAAAATGAAGCATTTAATTGCTGCAAGAAGTGACAATGATAAGCTACTCTCATTCCCACACCAAGGGCAGGAGAATCTGTCAGAAAAGACAGACTTTTTTTAGGTGGTTTTCTATGTGTTATAAGGGTGAATTCAATWACAGGTACAAAAACAAAGCAAGTGACGAAGAAAAATCTTAAATAATAATTTAGAACCCATACTCCTTCATATTCAGGATGAAAAGCAAGTAGCAGAAACTTGATTTAAGAGAKATTCTTTCCTGGCAGGTTCAACACACCACATGCCCCCTCCCCAGGTACATATTCTGTTTTATTTCCATATGGAGTCTGTAAAAAGAAAAAAAAAAAATACAGTGATTCACAAAGCTCTATTGTGACCTTTAAAAAGCTTTAAAAATAAAACAACCATGCACTGCTATGCTTCTGGAAAGGCCACTATTGAGAAAAAAAAAAAAATTCCCCATCAGTCATGTTATGGTGTGTCTGCTGGGGGCTGAGAACTTCTTGGGCAAATGCACAGTACACACATCAGGGCAGCACACACGGCTGCTGCTGCTGCTGCTGCTGCTTAGGAGAGAAAATAGTCCAGCCAGGTTCAGATCTGCATGTGTGTGGGCATGCTGGTGGGACAGAGGGGCTTTTCCCAAAGAATAAATGCTTGCTGAGTACCTCCTTGCCCCTGCAAGCTAATAGGAGTTAGTTGTCTTACAGCCATCAGYGCCTTTGGAAAAGTTCCCTCTAATTCTTCGTCCCAGACACATTGCCCTGAAAGTGTCCTGCTGTCTGTCTGYAAAAATTAGCCAGTCTCTACATTCTTGTTCTCTACAGGACCTCTGGTGTTGGCTGCAGCAAAACCTTTCTAATATTTCATCTCCGGTTATGACTCTCAGCTTTTCAGAGAGGCTGCACTTAGAGAAGACACCAACTAAAATACCACACACTCTAGAGAGGGGTCCTTTTGGCCACTTATATTCAGCTGGCAGCATGTTGTTGACYTTTTTGCAAAGTAAAGGCATAGCCATCTTCATTTGTGTAACATTTTCCATATCTTTCATGATGTTTTTTTTAAGATAGCTTAAGGATTTTACTTTCCTCAGATTCACTTGCTTGAAATTAGTTGTTTCACTTACACTGAGTGTAAAATTAAGAAGGTACATGGTTAAAAAAAGGGAACAATTCTGTCATCTTTACACTGGCAAAATTCCCATGAACTTTGATTACCCACTAGAAATGTTGCCTGAAAAGAGATCATATAATCAAGCTGCAAATTATATTAAAACTAAATGAGCACATGCAGAATTCCTGCACAGAGTCCAAAAATGAAGTGCAAGACATTCTTAGGTTTCAGCAGATCTGAGATGTGCTGTTCCTCACTGCTCTTACTCCACCCCAGGTAAGAGCCCTAAGCTGGATAAAAACCATTATTTTCTTGATATCCTGAGACATGYCTCTTTTCAGTTTTCAGTTTGTAYTATGAATTGAAGGACTTAGGATTACAAGAATTATATGAGAAAAGCGTAGTAATACAAGAAAAGCCCCACTGAGCTTAATACTTAGTCTCTAATGCTGGAGAAGAAAATGAACTGGAGGAAGCATGTTAGTGGGACTTGCTGCTGAGGAATCTCTCACTCTGGCAGTTGGTGACTCTGGCACAGGGGCAGAGGGCAAATTACTGCAGGATTCCCCTGTGAAGCAAAGATTTGCTGCCAATGGCAATGGCAGCCAGGGGTGGGGGAACTGTGGGATGTCCTTGCACCTGCCTGCAGCCCCCGTGTCACCAGCACCGGGCAGAGAGTCACCCTGGCTCYCAGTGCTCCCTGCCTGCTCCTCAGCTTCACCTTCCCCATGGAATCACACACAGAAACCACCTTTATCCCACTTGTTTATGTATTTCAGCTTGGTTTCAGATGTAATCTAAGCTCAGACATACATGTTTTGGCAGCCAACTTGAAATATCTGCGACTGAATTTTCAGAGGTGTCAATCTCTCTAGCCTAAGGGAGAGGTCTGTGGGAGATGTGAGACTCTGATGTTTCCACAAAAACAGCTCCTAAGCCTCTGAATTTTTACATTTGAAACATGCAATTCATGCATCTTTCTGAAATTCTTACACTCTGCTTTTGAATCCAGTAAAAACTGGGCATTTTTAAAAGTGTCTATGTGAATATTTCCCTGGAAGTATGACTAAAATTGCTGGAAGATATTTTAACTCTAGTCCATGGGGAGCTATTGATGGTAATAAAAAATACTGTGAGAAGAGAACAGCAGCAAGTGAAACTGCCCTCTCAGAAAGCCCAGGTCTGCTTTGAAGGAAGTGTTGATATTCACCATAAGCCTCAATCATTTCCCAGAGGGCGTTATGATGACTTGGAATGACATAATCAAAAAGCAATGGTGTTCTTGACTTAAAGGGGAAAAGAAAAGCAGGGCCTGATCCATCACCCATTGAAATCAAAGAGGACTTTGCTGTTGGCTTCAGGGAGAACAGAGTTCTGGACACAATCTGTGTGCAGTTTATTAGCACACTTGTTTATCCAAACGATCCTAACTTCAACCAAGAGCAYGTCTAGATATCTGTCCGGGACTACATCTGTACAAATGTGTAAGTGCGAGTTTATAATGTGGTTTAATTCAAATTATTCTGGCACTTTAAAAGCATTTCCAGCTACAAAAGACAGCTTTAGCTGATTTGCACCCCAAAATACAGAGTTTGATTGGAAAAGCTTGTAACTCACATTTCAAGTTGCAATTCATATTCAATTTCATGCAAGCTAAGGACACAAACAGATTTTAGGGTTAATTTTAAAATGACGTTACCATGCGCTCAATTAAAATTTTGCAGCCATTATTTCAAAATGTGAAAAGCTCTACAAATTATCCAACTCATCAGCTAGAGCCCTTGGTTTCCTTGAAGGGAAATTTCTTTGATGACCATAACAWAATTGCAGTAAATGGCAAGTAAGATTGCCGTCACGAGTCTGCTGAAAATGCAGGAGGAACTCCTGATTGCTTTAGTCATGTGAACAGCCCCTCCAGAGCAGCCCAAAGTCAGGCAAGGTGGCTTACACCAGGAGTTAATTTACCCTGCTGGGACTCTTTGCATTACTAAAATAAGCATGGTTTTGGCTTGTAAATGGGGGGTAGAATTTTATTTCACTTTCTGAGGGCCAGAATTTTATTTCCCTTTCTAAGGGGCATACATTCGTTTTAGAGTAAACCTTTCAGAATAAAAGTTTACTTCACGTTATAGGAAATGACATCCCTTTTTTTAGATTCCCCTTTTCAAAGCATGCCTCAGATTTCTAACTTGTAGTGGAGAGCTTTGGTATAAGTAATAAAAGTCTTTAAAATTAAAATGCTAATCGTAAACAAACCCAAATGCATGAAAGATATAGTCTGACTGCATAACAAAAGAGAATTATATAATTCTATTTGAGTGAAATCTTTCATCTTTGATTTACAGGTTTGAGTCTGCCTATAACTGAAACCATATTGTTCCATATCTTTCATATCATGGCCTTCCCCAAAATCTTGTTTTAATTAAGGTTCCTTTCAGATTTCAGAATAAAAAGCATGACAGTCTTCACTTATGGCTTTAATATATATCTCTTTTTTTTCTTAAATTTGGAAAATATATAAAAAATGAACATCACTTGCTTTTAAAAGCCGAGCAAGCTATCAAATACTGCAAGCTGAATACTTCAAGGTATCTCCCAGGGTTCATTAGGTGAGAAAGTTGTAAACAAAATAAAAGTTACTGTAGCAGAGTTTTGTTCATTTGAAGTACTCTCAYATACATGCCCCATCTCTCTCTCTGACAGTAAGGCAACACGTGTAACAGTTTAAGCGTTCATTATCAGCTAAAGGCACAACTCTATGTTACGTTCTCAAACATGGAATYAAACAGCTAAAGTCACATTGCAGGGAGATCTTGCTGCACTTTGGGGATCTAAAATAAAGCCTAAACCCTTTGAAGCTTCGTAAGCAACATCAGTTCTCTTGGTGCAGGACTACATAAAAGAATCAGTTCGTATTCACGGCACGACCTGTAAAAAACACTCGCACACAACCTCCACAGAAACACCTGAGCTTCAAATGAGCTGCACGCGGTTACTGAAGGTCGCTGCTTTGGAGTCAGAACGCGGAAACATTTCAGAACAAACTAAAAACACGTTTGAAAAACTACCCATACTTGATCTCTGCTGCACATATGGTGAGCGCTACTGTCAACTACAGAGGGTACAGCACTTTTTCTTAAAGGCAAAAGATCGCTCGTTTTAGAGAATCGTGAACGYGTTTTTATGATACAAAAGATTACATGAAATGGGGAGGGATGGCCAGGAACAGGGAAAAGAAAATAAAGCACCACCAAGCACAGTACTTCGGGGGATTTATAGTACAATAAGAAGTGCTTTCCCTTTAGCTAAAATCCCTCATCATAATTTAAACACTTTTCACTTATTCAGCTAAGAATTCATTACAGGAGGTTAAAAAATAGCACGTAAAATAAGGGTGGGGTTTTTTTCTTCATTACAGAGAGCAAAGAAAACAAATTCTATTAACAATTTAACACAGTATGAAAAAAATTATCCAGTAAAAAGTGTCAGAAAGTGATTCATGGAGTTCACAGAGTATGTTGCTGGCTGTTGCAATTCTCCTATCTATAATCTATCATGTAGAATTTTGCAATACTCTATTTCACAATTTGTGTTGGTGAGCGGGTCAAACAGCATAAAAAAAGCATGCTCTAGGCTCTTTCTCCCAAGCCCGTTTTGCTGTAACTCTAGAATTGTAGCGGTTACATTTAAGGAATCTTTCGGGCTCTTTCAAGTCCATCCAAAGAACAAGTGAAGCTGCTATTCAGAGTTTTGTGCCCAGTGTTTATGTTCCATCTGATCTGTGCCACCCAAGAAGCAGACAAGACATGTCTGAGGGTGCTTTGGGGGATACACAATGATGTCACCCACAGGAAATATCAGGGAGGACTTGGCACTTCACAAGGCTGGCTCTTCTTCCATGGGCTCACCAGCAGCTCTGTAAAAATAAACAGGCAATCAGAATACGGCACAAGAGTACACAATGACATTGTAGATTTTCATGCATAATCAAAGCTGATTTTTCAGCTCTCTCAGATGTTTATTTGTGTTATTCAGCTATCCATAAATAGAGTTTCTTTCCTAGGAAGTATAAACAAATGTCAAGTGGAAAAACATTTTAGATCCAAGCAATCACTGAAAATGTTCCTGTTTATATTAAAATATGTCAGAATATTTTATAACATTTTGTCCAGAAATGTACATGCTTTGTGTCAACAGAATCAAATAATTTCATGAAAAAAATAGCTGTGATACTTTTATTTTACAAGYTTTTGCAACTAAAAATACATTCATTTATTTTTTCAAGTGGGGCCATACCATTAAAGTATAAGAGTTCACTGATAGCCAAGAAGTATTTCCTCTGAGGTTCTTCTCCGGTCCCCTAGTTTTTGATTTTGTGTTTTCATAAACACACGGCCTGCCTGCCTGCAACTTTTGAGACTAAATTCTGAACCTGATCAGCAGATCACTCTCAAAGGAAAGGCATCTATTAATTATATCAAATCAGATTATATGTATATCTTTTATTTGAAAACCTCCAGKAAATTATCAGCTTAGGCAAGATGAGCTCTTTAAAACAACCAATAAGATAATGATGAGGACACACATGCTGAGCTGACGTCAAGCCTTGCAATTCCTCGTATCTGATAAGCTACTGCACCTGAGGAATATGATGACAATCAAAATGGAAAGCTTCTACAATTATGGAGAGGCCTCACTGTTGAAGGGCAAAGAATTTGGACAGAAACCACTTTTCATCTCGGTCTGTCAGCCTTAAGAACTGCTTTAAAATAGTAACTTCAAGCAATTTTGAAATGAGGGGAGAAAAGTAAATGTAAATTGATAAATGAGATGTTTACCAGTTAATTCTTGTAAGCCAGTATAATAACTRGGTTCAGTAAAACATTCCTCAGAAAGCACAAATTCATGAGATCCCATGGAAAAAAAAGTAATTAATGGGGGCTTGCTTGGGCTTTGATAGTTTATTCAGCAGGGAAGCCAGAGAATTTTAAATGTATCTGGAATTTATTAAAGTCTTTCCCAATGAAAAAAAATCAGCAATACGTCTTTAAATTATTTTATACAGGTTATTCCTTTATGATTTGGAATGCACACAGCTAATATGTTGAAAAATATGTCAAGTGAATGACATATGAAAAAGATGATGTCTTTCAGACTAATCACTTTCCAAAGGGTATTGGACCCTAAAAGACGATTAATCTATAAATCTCAAACCTTTAGCTCCTCACCACATGGTGGGGAATGTTTCCTGTGTACAGTAACCACTGTGGCTCTGTAATTTCTGAAAGGTGAGGTGAAGCCCTTGTGCATTCCCTCTTTCCCCGCTCTTGCTTTGTCCCGGCTTTCAGCACAGAGCACACAAAGGCAGTCAGGGTGAGATGGAGCCCAGGCTGCTGCTGAGGTGCTCAGGGTAACAAAGGATCACACACCAGGTGARGAATTCATTCTGATGGTGCACCTTGCTGTTGTGCTGACCACACACCTCCATTTTCTCCAGACACTTTTGGGAAACCTCAAAGTCCTCTGGCATAACACAGAGGGTCAATAAGCCCTTATCAAACATCCAGAACCTTATGGATCTGCCTGGAAAGGATAAGGCTCCTGGAAAGGATAATTTGGAAGATGAAATGAAAGCTCTGTTTTTAGATTTTGCTGTAAGCGAATGAGAAACAACACTAGATTCACTRTGTCAATAGATTTTGACTGGATATTGACAGATCAGGAAGGGGTGAAACTGTGGAAAATCTCTGGAAATAACAGCAGGGGTCTGTCTATTTATAGGAATCTAGGGAAGCAATACATGAAACAATCTGCTCACATGTGCTGGCCTTCTGGGACTGGCATTCTCATGACCACAGTACAATTAAGGATCCTACTTAGGTCTTTCTTCATTGGGAAATTTTTCACTGACAAAGGTGTTTCCGAGGGCCAGGAGCAGTCCTCACTGATCTTGAGTGTTATATTCTAATATATTCCAATATATTCCAGCAACAGGCCAGATATATTCRGCATGAGCCAGAGCATAAGCACCAATAATAATTTTTACATAAAAGTGCCAGATGCAAGGTCCTACTTAGGAAAGGGAGATAAAGTTAGAGGGTCATGGCATTCCAGCTTTTGTCTCTCAGTGTGGGTACTCTCACAGAATTCTTCAGTCYCCTTTTGAAGACYTATGAGTATGCTTTAACTTCATTTTATTAGTGTCAGAGAAGTCACTGGATCTATCCAGTGGTTTATCATTAAAAACCACTTRGTTCTGTGACATAACAGATCAGTCWAGAGSTTTGTGAGAGCCAGGACTATGTTAGGSCCCACARAAMARAGACAAAAACACTGTAAATCCCATAGCACTGAGCAGAGAGTCAATATATACCCATTYTGACAAAATCAAAAGTTGTCAAAAGAAAAATCRAGGGGGGCAGAGTCTGACAGGCCAAATTTGTGTTACTTCAGCTTTGTCACTGTTAGTTACATCAGTTCAGTCACTATTCCTGTAGCTGACAGGAAGTTGGCACAAAAACATAAACCAGGCAGAACCTCCATCCCATGYTGTATGCTCTGAGCAGTTCCTCGAGATGCAGCTGTGAGCTCAGGTCTGATCTAAACCAATTCCATGCAGYTGGCAAACTCAGAAAGGCACCAATTGAGATTGTAATGATTAGAGAACCACAACTGTGATTTTTCTCTAAGGCTTCACTGTGGCTCATTTAAACTGCAACTTCCTAGGAGCTGAGCCTTCCTGCTTCCACTTTGGTGTGCTGCAAAAATGCTCATCTTTAGCTCTCTAAATGCAGAATCTGACTATGGCAGAATGAATTAATCTCTTTGTAGTTAACACTAAACAAAATGTTTCTGTTTAAACCTCAAAACAAAATAAATAGATGAGGTAAAAATCCTGCCGTATGGATAAAATCTGGCAAAACATGTGAMCTCTTAAATATTGTTCTGTGGCAATTGAGAATAACTGTTATTAATGAGAAAATTATTAAAACTAATTAATATCTACCATTTAAAGAAAGGCAGTATTTAAGAATGTAGACAAATACAGTACATCATCCAAAAAAGAAAATGTTTCTCTTACATGATTTTTAAAATTAGAATTACAGAGATTACTCTTAGCTACATCATCACACACATAAAAATAAAAATTCAAGGTATGTTTCCAAGTCCTAGGAACTGCTGAACAAAAGATAGATTTTTCTGGCATGGTATGGCTGTTCTATGCCATAATCTGTTCTTAATTTAACTCAGCTGTCTCAGGGAAGATCATTGTAATTGAAAAGTGATATTTTGGTAGCAAAGAGCTGGGCAAAAAGAGGTACATTTCTATATCATAGAGGTGATTTGGGGAGTATCTAAAGACATTATATGAGATTCTGAGTAAGTGTATATCCTAGTAAAAATGGACTTTGTGGGGATCAAAGAGAAGGGAACTAAAAGTGAAACCCATCCTAGTTTAAGAGCAGAATAAGGTAACTACATGTATGGTCTCAAAGGAGGAAATAATGTCCAAATAAGGCAAATTAAATAAAATATAAACTCTGGCAAGTAAAACTTAAACCCTCAATGAAGCAAACCAAAGGAAAGTCTGAAGAGCAACATATTAAAGGCATAAAAGCTAATAATAAAAAGATCTTTCAAAATACATCAGAAGAAGTGATCAAAGCATAAAAGGAGCATCAAGGAAGGTAGACCACAAAAGCAAAATGAACTATTTATATCTGGGTTCACTGGAGAAGTGTCAGTGAGATTTTATTACTTGCAGATGAACTATCCTAAACTGAATCAGCACTAGAATGAACTGATACACCAAACATTGCGAAATTTCGAAGAGCAGATGATATTTGTCTGCTAAGTTCCAGGGGAATACGATTAGGATGTTGTTAAAGAAATAGTTATTGAGCATATTCTACAGCTTAACTCAGCAAGGGGTAGAGAAGGCAAGAAATGCAGTTCCCCTTTTGAAAACCACAGGAGATACAGCAAGCCTGTATGGCAAAATTGAAAGCAGCTATTATCAGTGATGGAATCAGTAGGCATTTGGGTAACAGGCATTTGGGTAAGAGTTAGATATTAACACTTATAAAGGTGAAAAGCCTTTCAAATTTATTAGAAGTTTCTGAAGGAAATTAGGAAAGATGAATCAAGTGATATCCCTGTGCAAAGAAGGTCTTCCAACAATTTTATCCAAGGACTTTTTTATCCAAGAAGAACSTAGGTTGTTGGGAGAAGGTTCTTTCATGCATTAACAATACATCAAAAGCAGGAAACCGATAATAATATTGGTGAATTTTCACCATGGAAGAATTTTCCAGAGCATCTCAAAAAGACTAGGCAGACCACCAGTAGATTTGGGTGATGATGTTTGCTGATGATGCCAAATTGCCAATACTAGTCAGTTCTAAGGCCCATAACATCATTTCTGTATGGAAAAGAAAGCAAACTTTTCAAAAAGAACAAAAACRAAGAACACACAAAATGGGAGAAGACAGCTTTAACTGTTTTAACAGTAAAGGCTATGACTGAGAGCTTGGAGTTCATGGTAGAGGAGCAGAGAGCCACAGAAACAAAACATCCCCTATATTAAACTACTGTGTAAATCCACAATGTGCCTAGCACCTGGAGTCATGCATGCAGCCCTTATTCCATCTCAAGGAAACTACAAAAAATACAGAGAGCAGCAAAAATCATCAAAGGTAAGAAATTATTTTCATACCAGGAGGAATATGGAGTCTTGAGAAGTTCAAGCCTTTAAAACTAAAAATAGGACAAAGATGGTGAGTAAGAAAAGAAGTGGTTTTCTTTCTCACAACACAAGACCTAGGGGTTCCCCAGTGATCTTATCAGTTAAAAAGTAAAAGAAGTGCARTGCCTGATGAGGCTGTGGGATTCACTACCCAAGTGCCAGAGGTGTAAGTCGGTTCAAAAAAATTTGAAAAAGTTTATGCCTGTGTAAGTATCCTCAAGGCTTTTAGACAGGATGGGTCAGCTACAGCTGTTGAGATCTATCAACTCACCAGGGCAAGGGTGGCTCTCACCCTCCTCTACTCCTGGTTCTCTTCCTTTGCACCCACCACAGGGGATGAGAAGAAGGTGGGCAAGATAAGGRTGCAGGCTGACCTGGGAAAGCTGCTCTGCAGCTCCTGAGCCTGGATGGGATTGCAGGTCCTGTTGCAACACCAGGTAGGTGTTGTGTACTCAGCACAGCTGGGGCAGATATCCAAATAATGAAATGCTAGGGGAAGCTTTATAAGTTGATAGACAAATATGGCAAGTGACCCTAAATGGCAGCTCGCTGCACCCCCTGATCCAACCATTTGCCCTAATATACAATATTATAATGTAATTTGACTGAAACTGCAACTGGTAGCTCTGTAACACTAAGAGTAAAATCATACTTTGTTTTCATTTCCATTTGAGTAAAATCTATGCTCAGCTGAATCAGAGCCATAAAGTCGAATTCTGATAAATGTCATTTTCAAGATTTACTGTTTCCTGTAAAAATAGTAAGTGCAAGAGATCTCAGATCTCCCTCCACACCCTTTTCTTTTTCCATTTTAAGAAGAAACATACAGAAGTTTTAATGTATCAGGGACAGCACTGTGCTGAATATTTTCACAGCACGATTTCTGAAACAGATGTCTGGCCAAAGCAAAATTCTAATCAGCTAAATCTGTATCTCACAGGGAATAAACAGTTATCAACACATAAAAGTTCTGGTAGTTAGAAATGTTCTATAGGACATGCCAGTTCCTTTAACTGCATCTCTATTTAAAGCTGTTAGCATCATACATGTTTTCTTTCCTATCCACAAACTCTTTTTTCTATATCTGTACTCTTCCAAAGTCTATAATCAAGATTCAGTTGGACCTTAAAATGCAGAGTTATGCTTTGGTAAAATAAAACACAAAAAGCGTAGCAGCTTTTCACGTTTTTCTTCATTTACCCTGCCAGAGAAAATCAAGCAAAAAAAATAATCGGCACTGTCACTTGAAGAAAAGAAAGAAAGAGAGAAGAAAGAAATAAAAATACTTAATATGGGCCTTAGCCAGGAGCATTTTATCCATCAGTGGTAAATGAGTCAGATATGAGTTGGCCAGGAAAAGAGCTGCTTTACTCAAAATCTGAATTTAAAGTGAGTCATCTCACTCCAACACCAATATATCCTCCAACATAACTGGCCAGAGTTTCCCGCAAAGAGACTCTTGCTGCTGCTCTCTTCATCTGGAGGCCTGACCATCCTGAGCTGAAGTCAACAGGATCTCTGCCATCGAATCAGTGAAACAGGGTTAGAATTGCAGGCCAGAACTATCAGCCTGGCTGACTGTGCTGGGAATTAAGAGGAAACAAATTGACTGCTGGTGTAATGAAGGAACCCTTCAGACTCCCTGTCAGCCATGGTGTTTCCTGTTCTGCTCCCATCCTACCATCACAAACAACTTTCCCAAATGAACACTCAATGCAAAAGCTTGAAACAGGTCTTCAGAAGGTGACCCCGTCTATAACAACAGGAGGAAGGGCACACMTCCTAAGAGGGTCTGAGATCCCCATGATTCCTCACATCCCTGCTGCCCTCTGYTTGCCATGGGAGTGGCTGGAGAAGGAGCATTTAATACACAGCCCTTTATTACAACAAACATTAAAAACCATGAAAAAGCAAAGCTGACCTCATCTCTRTGCCCCTGCTGTTTGTGTTGGTGCGTACCTATGAAATGGATGGCATGTTTATGTGAAAAGAAGCAAATTACACAGAACCCAGAGTGTGCAATGTCYCAGACTCACTCTCTGGACACTCTATGATGGATTTTTATTTACACTCAGAGTGCAGCCAGGTCCTCTCAGGTCTCCTCACAGCTGAGGACTATCAAAATCCAACTTTCAGGGGAAAAAATTTTGTTTCCTTATATTAATCAGGAAGAACACAAAGAAAATGATGCTCAGAAGCCTCAGAAAACCTAACTATCAATTTTGGTCCAGTGGGACAGCATTTTTCTTGTTCTGTCACTCTCTGATGGCAATTTGGCTTCATGTGACTTTTTTGAAGGTTATGAATGTACAAACAGACTTCAGGACGCATGCGTGCGTAGGCTTTTCTTTGTGCTGCTGACAAATGTCTGCAGCACCACAGAAGATGTTCCAAACAAAGTCGTTTTTCCACAAAACAATTAATCACAATGGATTCATCCCTACAAGAGTCCAGAACTGATGAAGTGTAATGAATCTGGCAGCCACATGAATTCCACTTGTGTACATTTCAGCACATCCATTTTTTTCTGTGTTTCTMAGCTCTGCCCTGAAATTCTGTTTTCAGAATGGGGGGAAACTGTCACAGGTTATCACAGTTGGTAAGTAATAAGTACAATAATTAAGTGCAGTGTTAATCAAAGGGATATTTTGCTCAAAACAGGTAGGAGCAGCAGTTGCTCTTGATAGTTGTAGTTTTGAGTGGAGTCACATAGCAAATAAAATTTTTGGTTATTCTCACCAATATAAAAATACACAGAATTAACCATGCCCTTTTCCAGACAATTTRTAGCTTTATTTTGTTTGACTGCATTATTTCCAATTCTTCCACTAAAATTATTTCTATTTCAGAGCTATGCACATGCAAGTAGGCATTTTTCTGTCCCTAGCTAGCAGAAGTCTTATAACAGTCTTATAACTGTCAAAAGTTTATATGAAAACTACATTATKCCTTAGCTGAGCACTGATTAGCACAGTCACAAATCTAAAATACATTGTGTTCATCATGGATTCTTCTCTAAGCTTTGATGAAGTTGTCTGCAATAATAGTAATATAAGAATAGCCAGAGCATATTAAAATATAATTACAATTGGAAAGGTAATTATGAAAATCCTGTGAATTTTACAAGCTCCCTGTGTGTCCCTTTGAGTCAAGCCTCTTAACTCATTGACAGATGATTGTTCCCACTGTTCTGAGGGATGTTCATTCCCAAACATGCCCATAGCTTTGAGCATTGCACAAGTCCCTTGGGCGCCTATCAGTTCAGTTCTGGTTAAAAGACCCAACGTAGGAGACACAAACCAAAGCAAATCAGAAGCAGTCACAATGGAGGAGCCACGGATCTTTCTGGCTCCACTCCCATCACTGCTCCCCCTAC
The DNA here is from genome assembly GCF_030028575.1 of Malurus melanocephalus. Taxonomy (NCBI): domain Eukaryota; kingdom Metazoa; phylum Chordata; class Aves; order Passeriformes; family Maluridae; genus Malurus; species Malurus melanocephalus. The sequence goes on from NW_026623382.1 coordinate 667,895, forward strand.
CCCCAGCTCCCTCCTTTCTCTGCTGTTGTTCCACACACAGCCTGATGTGCTGATGGGTCTCCTTATAAGGCTTTTTTCATCTTTCCTCCTCCCTCTCGTCTTGTGTGTGTGATGGAACCTGAATGGTTCACTACATTTTGAGTCTTTCTCTACTGGCAAAGACCAGGAATATTTGTCCTTAAAACCATAAATAGCAAACTCCAAAATCTTCTGCAGTGGCTTTTCTGATTATAGATGGCACAGTATTCAGTGGCTATTGATTTTTCTTTTCATGTGTAATTGGCAAAACACACAACAGCACTTACTGCATCATTTTCTCAATATGGAAGTTGAAAGCAATCTTCATTAATGTAAAAAGCAGATGACAAGCTGGAAAAAACAGCATTCTCATTCTTTGCTGGTGTACCTTCATCTTGGTACATGGAAAATGTTGGCCCTAATCCTGGTCAGGGTTGCTTTRAGTTTTATACTGGCACTGTTCCATTTCTTCCCGAGAAATAACTTTTAATGCCTGTTTAATATCATTTAATAATGATTTACTCCATCCTTATTAAATTTATCTGTTTGTTAAACATCTTCCTAGAAAATTAAAACTAAAAGAGATTTGGAAAGTTTCTAATGAGAAGGATATGGTTGATTACACTTGACCATGTCTATTTACCTCATATGGATATTGCACTTTTTATGCAGTAGCAAGCATTAGACATGGGAGGAAAACAAGGTTCTTGCACTAATCATGAACTTTAGTAGAGAAATAGACACACCAAAAAAAAAGAAAAACAAAAAAAAACCAAAACAAAAAAACTGCTAGCATAGAATATCTCTGCTTCCAGTGGCTAAGTGAGAGAACTCAAATCCAGTGAAGAAAAATTCCAGTTATCACAATTAGCAGATAATTTTGAAACAACCCTTAGGCTTCCTTTCTTCTTCATTTCACTTGGGTGGAGTGAAAGYCTTGTTCTCTGCAATAATTTCACACACTTACCTGCTGCCTTCCTGAGGAATACACTGCTCAACATCCACTGAAAGAGAGGCCATAGCAGATACAGTTTCTGTCTCCTCCCTCTCCTGCTTCTGAGACTCAGCCAGAGCACAATCCACTGGCACAGAGTATGGCTCCACTGACTTCCAGTACTTGCCTAAGGAAARCACACATAATAATTTATGGGAATTTTAGCTAGCATGGTGGTATAAGAACAGTAATCACTTAGCTGAACAGAGTGATTATAATTTAAAAACACTGTGGTGTAAGCAGTACAGTTGAAATTTCAGACTGCAGTGAAGARGTCTATTTCTGAACCTGAGAATGCCAAGTTGGAAAGTGTTTTCATTCCAAGAGCTGTGTCACACCCTTCCCCAGAAGGTAATAAACTGGAGGAGTAACACACAGACTAATGAACACAGACTGTCAGGCAGGCTATTGGCTTTATCCACGCAAGGTGATGGGAGTTCAGAGCAGGGTTAATAACTAGAAGCTCTGTTAGAGCACACAGTTGATGCAGAGACAGCAAAATGTAGAAAAATGAACATTGTTGTACAAAGTGCTCACACAGCACTGTCTYGAAAAGGAAAAAAGTCAGAAATGCCAGCTCGGACAGAAGTGGTATTGCCAGAACAATCAGGTTTGTTAGTCCTGGATGTTCTTTCTCCTCCAACCGCAGGGCGTATACTAGAACAATAATTTATTTTAAACATTCATATATGAACTGGCTGTTGCTGGAAAGCTGCCAGGTATCATAAGGAATAGAGCTTTCTGGTTTGCCRTGTAAAAATACAGCAGTGCATTAAAAGTGTGAGTATTTGCAGGTTTCTGCCTGCAACAGAAGAAGYTCATCAAGCAATGCAAAAAATAACGGCATGTGACTCTTCCTAAACAYATGAAATGATCTGCTACTGCAGGACTATTAAGAAACAGGCTGATTATTGGTAACCACATGAACAAGAATTTACATATATATTTCTTACAGTCCAGTAAAACACTGAGCACTCACTAATTGCCAGGTGGATGACACCTGGGAATTAGGAGCTTTGGGAAGTCTGGGAGCTCTGGACCAGAGCTTACTCMGTGTTTAGCAAGAAGCTTTCAGCAGCTGCTGCAGAGGTTGGATCAGGGTACTTATCTGGGAATTAGACGGAGGGTTTCGACAGCTGTGAAAGAGAGGGGATCAAGTAGGGGACCTTTCCAAGGACTAAAAGGAGGATTTTGGCAGCTGGGCAGCAGGCTGAGCTGAGGTGCTTATCCAGAGGGTAGCTGGAGGCTTTGACAGCTGGGAGGCCAGGCCAGCAGTGGTGCTGCCTGTGCTGCAGAAGGGCTGCTGAAAACTCCCTCTTTGGTAACACAGCTCTCAGAACAGTTTCAGGCTTTTGGAAAGATGAACTTTTCCCTCCAGTGAGAAAGCAGCTGTCAATAAAGCCTGAAAATGTCTTTATTCAAAAACATCATTGCAAGATGAAAGCCCGAGTCAATCTTTAAGAACAACCAGTGAGCACGGCCAGAGTGTTTCTTTGAACTCTAATAGTGTGCACGTTTGAGTAGTTAGCAGAATCTTTAAATAACGGGGACCTTCTGGGGATAAAATGTAAAGTGTATTAAGTATCCTACAAAGTTGAGATTAAGTGTTAGGAGGTTGGCTTTGCTCCAAAAACATGAAAGACAGAGCTRAAAAGTTATGTACATAACAGTAGGCTCAATGATTGGAGCCTGGCAAATTTTATAAAAACAAGACAAAAATATTCTCTATTATTWCTGTGCTCAGAGACCATATTCTCTATTCATTAAAAAATACACTAAAAACAAACAAAAAAGTTATATGAGCATTCCACAATGTTCTCACAGATCCTATGTGCAAAAGTCAGTCTTTGCAATATACACCCCATTCAAACCCTATAATTTATGAGCTAAATGTTCACAGAGTGGGTGGGGTTTTTGTTGCAGAAACAGATGTGCAAGAAAATCAAATCTGTTGGCATGGGAATAATACCCCCTCTTGCCTATAAAAGAAATGAACCCATGTTCACTGCTGGAGTTTTCAAGGGCTTTTATWCATAAAATAAAATATTAGTACCCAGCTACCACTGTGTTGCTCTCCTGCAGCAACAATAAAACAGCATCAGTGAGKATTGCTACATCACAGTCGTTCATTCACACACAGGCTTGCACACCAGCTGCCCCCTGGATCCTGACTTTCTTGTAACATTAAAACTCAGGGCCAATTCAAGCATATTAGTGGGCTCTCTGTGCCCATTTAACTGCCCTTCACTCCCARACGATTGGTGATTTTCCTTGTTTCCCTGCACTGAGAGTGTGTTATGAGAGGTGCTTCAGTGAGGGAGAGAGCAGTCAGGCCAGGAAGCAGGTGGCAGCCCAAAMACTGCAGTGGAGGGTCCTGGAGAACAGACCTGCATGGCAGAGTGATTGTGGTTTGTGGGGGAAATGTGTAAGCAGTCCCACTTAGGGACAGCATCCAGGTAGCAGCAGGTACTGCATCCAAAGAGGGCTCTGTGATGCTTTGRAAAAGCAATGATAGGTTTTTCTTTAAAGTCAGAAAACTGTACTTTACAAACACTTGGGGTAAGGAAAAGCTTTCCAAGTTTCTTTTTATCCACGACAACATTGATTTGTTGTACACAAAACACACAGGTCTTGAATGTGTGTTCAGCCAAAAGATTTGCAGGCAAAGTGTTATGGACTGGAGAGACAATCACAGCATGCAGCTGCAAAGGAGCTTTGTTAGGAGGTATGSTGTGGATTGACAATTAAAAGAAGTCAAAAAGCATTGGCTTCAAATTGCATCTATCTCTGAAAATGCCATTTCTACTGTGCTCKACTGGAATGTGAAATTCTACCAGTGCTGTTACATTCATTGAGAAGAACTTGGTGGAGCTCAGGGGAAAGAATGAAGCTTGCTGCTGGTTTCATTCATACAAAACTTGAGCAATCATGGACTGAAAGAAAAAAAAACAAACTAAATCGGTCTTCTAGGTATACTTTGTCTTTCAGCATGAAAATATACTTAAGTCTCCCTCAAAGATTTTTGGGAGCACAGACTATTACCAGGAATAATAAAAGGGAATGCTTTTGTCACTGTTATAGGCATTTGTAGCTGCCTTTCATAGATAGATTTGGATATGCTGTACCGAGGTTTGCTTGAAAAAAAATGTTTGCTAGTGAACAGGATTGTTTAGAAATAGCCTCTTACATGGGTGTGGAAACAACTAATTCCAAATGGATTACATTTCCAAAGGAGCTTTGGATCACTGTCATACAAAACATTGATACAAATTCTGTTCTAGTTAGGAAAAAAAAAAACAACAAGCATTGTAGCTTCAAGATTTTGCAAAAAGCACAGAGGAGGGGYTCATTTGGTATAAAATATTGCTAATATTCATTATGAAAGTTGGATCACAGAAATACAAACCCAATATAGATGAAAGCAAAGATCCAAACAAATCAGGCTTTCTCAGTACCTCTTGAGGTGCTACTCAACAGCCTGTACTGTCCAGCCTGCGTAACTCCCTAAAATATTGAACRAATACTTGCTTCTCTTAGGTCTAATTAGTATACATCACAAAACTGCATTGGGCTTCCTCAGGACTCCTTTCTGTCATCCAAGCATAGTCCTTTCTAATACTTGGTCTCTCTCCAGACAAAATGAGGTAAACATAACTTGTTAGGTAGTAACTGCTAGAAAAGGCAGAATGTTGTGTGTAACTAACTCCAAGCCCTGAGCAGCCTGACTTAGGTTTCAGAACAGCCCACTGGACTGCATACAGTACCAGCTCAGCTGAAATCTAATTGAGACAAAATTAAGTCATTCTGCAGAGCTCTAGACAATGTTTTCAGATTTACACTATATATTTGTTCCTAAATCCRCACCTTCTCTCTCAACTACAATAATTTGTGTGCATTCCTACCCTTTCTTTTGTTTGTCTGTTTCTCAATTCACCATTTTTTTGGATTTCAAATTCATTTTCAATTACAGACATGTTTGATTTCCAGCAGAATTKCATTTCCTTTCCTTATGTCTGTGGTCTGTAACCTCCTGCCCTTGTTATCATTTGCAAATCTGTTCTATCTTGCACAGTACAYGAATCTCCTAAACTTGCTGACTCCTTTGAGATCATTAGCAGCTTATGAACAGAGAATTTTAACTCATGAACTACCTGAGAATACTCCAMTCAGCAAAATGAACTTATTGGAATATATTATACACAGTTGTTTTAAAGTATTTGCATATCTAGGTGTCTACTGAATATGCATGATGGAATACATACCTACAATTAATTATCTTTGTCACTTTACAACCAAAATCAGATTGAGAAGTACTGCATGAATTGGACACAGCATCCCTTTTAAAAACTGCATTTATTTTATGCAGATGAATCCCAATCATTTGTGGTTCATCTCAAATGAAGGAAAACATTTGTTATTAATTTGTTATTCTTAAGGAGCCAGAAAACAGTAGAAGTCAGGAAGCTCCCACTGCCTCAGTAAAATGGCAGAGAGCAGAAGATTAGAGAATTTTAGGCAAGTGTGCTCAGTGGGATTTAAGCAATTGATGGCATAAAGTTCTTCAGTGAGAAAATGCCCTAAAGCATCTGGGTGGTTAAGGGCTGGGGTCAGAGCACACAAGTGAAGCAATAATGTACCCTTTGTCTCAGAAACAATAAAATTATGTATTTTTTAGCACTGTWCCATGGATCAGTGCCCATTCTGAACTTTTTAGCTTTATCTCAAGTTATGAATCTCATAGTAAGTACCTTGTAAAGGGCTGCAAAACCAGAATCTGAAAAGACTATTTGTTAGAGCTCTGATTTACCTGTCTGTTCCTGACCCTCACTGACAAACATCTATTTCATCCAATCTCCTCTGGAATGAAAAGATTTGGGAATATCCAGGAACCAGAAATGGTTAAATTATTTTAATGGGTTACTTTGTCAAGGCTAAATACATGGCAGAAACAAAGATATGCCAAAGAAATAAAAATAAAAGCATATATATATATATATATATATATATATATAAAAGCATCTATATATATATAAATTTTAGACACAGCATGCCAATTTATACATAACACATTTGCCCACTCTTTCCTCTGAAACAATGTCTATGACATTAATTAATAATAAAAAAATAACCCCAAACCCACTAACCCACCAACTCAAACTGAGAAACATACTTTGAATTTCAGTGGTCTTTTTTAAAGAAGCTATTGCATTCATATTGGGGATTTGGTGCACAATATCTTCCGGGAGAGGCTCCAGCTGAAAGAATAGAATAGAATAATATAAATATTCAAGAAGCCACAGGGACATAAAACAAACTGAAACAATCTAATCCTCAGGAAAAGCTCAGCCCAAGAACTGGTTAATATGTTGCTGGTATCAGTTCTAAATGTATAGTCATGATTTTGTTTTTTGTTTTCCAGCCATGTAATTGAATTCCAAGGGGCTTTTCTATTGGCTGCAAAACTAATCTATGGAGTCTCTGAAGCAGGTGCATGTCTGTGTATTATTCATTAAAAAAATGCTAGTTATTTGTGTAATTTTTGTAGGTTCCTCACAAACCAAATTCCACTGTGTCTGTATACGCAGCTGGGCACTCCAAACAAAACCTTGCTGAAGCCGCACTGGAACCAAAGTGTGCACTCTATTATCTTTATTTTTCTGGTGTTATTACATCTAACCATCTTACACATTTCAAGGTTTATAGGGGAAAACCATAAAACACAGCTGCTTTTACTAGCTTTACATTAATTTCAAATAAAGTTGCAAATAAAAAATGGTTATGCAGATCAGTAGTAAGAGTTCTCTGAGCAAGTTTTTTATAGAATCAGCTGCATTTTAATTAGCCAGTTTAAATTGCATATTCTTTGAGTAGGGCTGCATTAGCAGAAAGAAGTTCTCAGTTACTGCGCAGTTATTTTTTCCCTGCAATGGATAATCATAAAAAGCAAACTGTATTTTGAAATTCATCCACATGTGCTTTTTTTGTCCACTTTCCACACATTTTCTCCCAGGAAAAAAGGGTAAAAAATTGTTTGGGCTAAATGTTTCTCCTTGCACTGTAACAACTATACTCTCATTGAACAATGCTGGGAGTCAGGAAGCTCTTCTGTTTCCCCAAGCTGCCTGGCTGGGTGTGCAGGCATGCATCCTTAGGAGTAACAACTGTGTCAAGGTGGACAAAAAAGAGCGATATCAATACCAATCTCTCCTCTCTAAAGCTAAGGAAGTTCAACCACCGTTGACAGGAGACATCTGTACTGCAGACAAAACTCCTTTCTTAAGCGTGCCTGGGTCTATTTTAAACTAGGTCAAGTGAAGCCCACCCAAGGAGCTTCCTTTGTCAAGTTAATAGTTCAGTAGCCATCACAGACTGTCCTCCAGGTTGCTACCRCTGCATTGCTACTCACCAGCAAGATAAAATCAACTTTGATCCGAGCACACATAGTGGGAAGTAATGTAGTGGGGACACTCCCTTAGTGGTGCTATTTTAAGCAAGCTCAGCTGCAAATCCCAGAACTTCTGGGATCCTGCCSCTACAATCAGCAGAGAATGCCTGTCAGCGATAAAGACATTGCAAATATCWCCAGTCTTTTGGAGTCTTGGTAACTAAAATGAATAGGGCTGTTCATGTCATTATTTCCTTAGAAGCCCATATGGGATTGCAGCTGGAAGATTTTCTCCTGGCTAGAAACAATAGCACTATGTTTTGTTTTCAAATAGCATAAATCACTCCATTCTGCACAGTGATCAARCGTGCAGAGAAGTGCTGGTTGGACCTGACTAAGTCCCAGCTCTGCTTGGTTACCAAAGAGGCCAAAATGCAAAGAAAGGTTGTTCCTATCTAGTATGTATCATGGATTAGAACAAAGACAGCAACTACAATACAAATAATACTTCAGATACTTTTTCAATCCTTGAACCACATATACTTTATCATCTTCGCAGGCAACTCTATTCGGTAACTCTTTCAGGTGCCTGGGGGGAAACTGCACCTTTATGAAAATGCCAACCAACAGATCAGGATTTACAGATTTTAGAACAATAATCCATACAATAATCTTAGTAATCCCTACCTTGAGTTATGCAGACAAATAGCATTTCCTTTTTCACTAGTCATTTTGTGCTTAAAATAATCTGTCATTTGGCCAGGGAAAAATATAAAACCCTGAMTTTCTGTTTGGTTTTGCTGGGTGCAGGAGTACGTAAGGGGAAGCAAAGCATAGTTTAAGGTTCTGTTTCATCAATTTCCTAATTCCTAAGGCTTTGATGACCAATTCACTTCCCTGAAATAGAACAAAACAGCTCCAGGCTATAGCAGTAGGAATAACAGTTAAAGGTATGGAATTGCCAGACTGCAATATGTGAGAGCTGTCTTGGTTTGCCCTTTGAGTACCCTAAGATTCTTTATGCAGACCTTTTGTACTAATCCTATGCAGACCTTTCATACTAATTATTAAAATGGGAACAATGGATGTAGAGACAGATAGAGGAGATTTTCTATTAAAAGGTATATATTTTGTTGCCTTGCTTAAAGTTGGATTTTTGCAAGAGCCGAAACACAAAAGGTTTGTTTTTCCCTAATACACCAAAACCGCCTCTTTATTTCTCAGTATAGAATTTAAAAAAACAAATAAGTAGGCCACATTTGAATATCTASACATATCAGGTGAATATTTAGAAATTGCAGATGTGTTTTYAGAAACCAGCATGAGCTGATRAATCCTTAAAGARAAGAAGAAAAATGGTGAAACACCCARCAYTTATCCYAACCATTAYTCCATCTGTTAGCAGTACTGACAGTTTTGCAGGTGAATATAATGGTCATGCTTGATCATTTCCTCAACTCTTTTTTTCCACAAAACTTTGATTTTACATTCCAAGCTTGTCTGAGGCAGGTTCCTAAGCCTTTTGTCTCCTCCCCCTTAAGTACAGCCCAACAGACCTTGGACCCTCTTTCAAATCAAGGAAATTTTATCAGGCTTCATGAGTAAATCCATTACATGATATATCCTCAGCCCAAAATGCAGTACCATTACAAAAACACTGCAGAAATATAAGCCAGTGGGTTATGGCAGTTCTTTTTATGCACTTAGAAAAGAGACTGTCTACATTCAAAAGGATGATTATGTTGGCAATTATCCACAGGTTGCATACAACTGTATAGACACAGAGGTGTCCCTGGAAAATACCAGCAGTTAGACCCAATACTGAACAAAAGAAATTACACCTGGCACATATGGCACCACCTCCTTCCCTCCTACACTTAGTGGCATTCAGATCAYAAAGTCTATTAAATCTGGAGACTAACAGAAAAGAAGCTGAAAAGAGCATTGGAAATACAACATCAGGAAACAAATCTTTCAAAGAAAAACAGCTCAAGTCTGCAGAAATAACCAAACCACTGGAGAGACAGTTTGGATCAGACACAAAGGGTCACATTTTCAAAGCTTTTACATGGCTGAATTGGGCTTTTGTGTCCAAAGTAGAAGATGAAAGTAGAAGCTGTGTCCACTAATAATTTTCTAAGTAGGAAAAACAATGTAAATGGGCAAAAAATCACTTGGTATGCCAAAATCTGCCAGAGGCATTTCAACAAATGTTTGAAGATGGAATTAACGATGGAAATTTCATGTGCCCAGAAAGAGATCTGAATTGATCCTTGGGAACGTGGAGAGAATCTGAAACTACAGCAGTCTGTATTGAGCTGAAAACTCTAGCAATATCCATGTTGTCTTCAGCACTATCATGTTTTAAGGTACCCAGAGTAGCTTCACTGAAGAATGTTGCAGAGTGCAGTTAAAGAYTACTGACAAGTGAGGCAAGTGTAAGCATAAGGAAAGGAACACAGAGAGYCTGCCAGAGGCAGAGGAAGGGGAGGAGGCAGGCAGCTCCTCAGGGATGCCAGGGCTGCAGCAGGAAGAATCACAACCTCCTTTTCTTGGTGTAAAAAATCTATCAGCATGAAGACTGAGCTTTGTTGTTTTTAATGTTGCCTGTGAGTACAGAACATCTCACAGGTCCACTTATATTTTGTGTTCTTATGTTAGCAATCTTCTCAGAGTTTCTGCACTCTCTGTTTACATATAAGCACTTTAAGAAGGTATTTTTGTGATCAACGGTTAGAACAAATAAACAAAACAACAAATCAGATTTAATCAGCGAGTAAGTTCAAAGACACAAAGGGTCATGAGCACCTGCCAGTCCCTGAAAACCAAGCAATACCTTGGAATTATTTAACTTTGGAATCAGAATATTCTGTTTCCTTGGCCAAACCACTTCCTGACTAGCACTGTCCACCTTTGATGCCACCATGCTAACCTCTGGCACACATTGCTCCAGTTCCCTACCCCATCTAAATCTCTATTTCTAGATTCTGGGTTAATACAATCAGCAGTTGATAGGTTTCAGCCTTGGTGTTAATTATTTTCTAGTATTAGACTCAGATTAACAATGAGGATGTGAGATACAGAGCAAGTTAATGATGCAATTTAAAATTGATCTCAGGCCAAATTCACTTCCCTGAATATTTCCATTTTGGAGAGAGAAATGCTTACCTGCTCTGGTAAATAACCACTTTTAACACAGCCCAGGCCCTCTTGGCAGAGCTCACTGCCTAGCTGGCAAGCAGCCCCAGATTCACACGGAATTCCACAAAGGAGAAAATGCCAACTTTTCATCATCAGCAGGAAAGCTGCAGAGTACAAGCTTTCCACTTAAATTACCAWCCCCTCCTAAATGCCAGCTCAACAGATTGCAAGAAAGAAGCGCATACTTCACACTCTGCAAGAAAATTGTCYGGTGTAAGTTTTCAAGCATGCTTGGGAGCCAACCAATCACAATGTTTTGTCAAATTCTGCTTCAGACTGAAATTCAAGCCAGAAGAATATTTACTATAAGATGTTAAATTTAGTCACTTAAAAATGTTTTTACACTTGGGGCCGAACTCAGCCTTGGCCGCGGCAGTCAATGAGAGCAGACATGCATCCTCTCTGCGCCTTTGCTGCAGGGTCCTGCTGGGCACAGACGCTGYGGACTGCACTTCCCTGCTTCTTCTGTGCAAAGAGGAGCATGACCCCATCTGTGAATAATTATCACTTGTTACACACCACAGAAAACTGCTGTGCCATGGGGAGCTACGATACCCTGCCCAAACCTGTAGGCAGAGCASAGGCACCATGATGTTAGACTGACTTCTGTGTCATGGAAACATCAAACCTGGCTTCTTTAAAAAGGACGTGATGAAGGAAGAGGCAAATCCTTGGGTTTTGACTCAGAGAATTTTGTTCTTGAAGGAAGCCTTCCTTACTATCTCTGGCTGCAGAAGGTCCYCTATCTGAACGCAGTTATTTGGAAGTAAAAGGTAGGATTTAGCATACTGGAGTCAAGGAAAGCCTGTGCCCAAGGATTTTTTAAATCCAAGTAGTGCCTCTTCAAAAATAATATGGAGGAAAGCAAGCAGAACCTACCCTTACACATCTAAAGCAGCATTACCACCACCTGGACACCAAAGTCATAGCAGAGTTCTTTATAGCACCTAAGCTAGGAGGGGCAAAATAATGTGGAATTTCCACACTCCATGATGAAGACTTTGGGGAAAAATCCAATATTCAACCCAATTTTCACAGGCTTGTCGGAATAAAATATGAATCTTTGCATTTAATGGTTTTCATAATTGAAGTAATATGTATATCTAYACATTTTAAAAATGAGTATTTAAAACTATATAACCAATGCGTGAAAAACTATATAATCATTTAAAAAGTGTCACAATGAGTGAAAGAATTTAATTTTCAGCACACATATAATCTCRGAAAGGCTTGTGCTTAAAAGCAATGATGCATTTGGAATTATCTGAATCCATCTTTTCTTTTGTTTTGACAGATGTTTTTTTAATGGACAAGTTCTCAAACCATGTTGAGAAAATTCAGGGATATTTTAAGGCCAAYTGATGGTCATCTTGCCTTTTCACCTTCCAGAAGGTTTTCCATGTTTACATTTTGGATTTCAAGGGAACCCAGCTGCTTAATCTCTTCTCACCCCTTARGAAGATTTCCTTCCAAGGAGATAACCTACATCTCTTCTCATTAGGTCTGCAAATGGTCAAATGGATTTTTCTCAAATGGAAACTTTCTGCTTGTAAACAGAAGCATGGAGAGGAAAACCTAAGATATCAAAGCATTTTATATGCAAACTTTCTAATTAATAATTTACCTTTATAAAATTTATCCTTAATTCTGTAATTTTCTTTTTAGCTTGCTCACTATTTAAGAAAGTATCCACAGAAACAGATCAAACTGAGTCATGTCAGATACTACAGTATTTCTTGCCTTCTTTACAGTTGCTGTCAGATAGGGGATGGATCTCCTCTAAATTCTACATTGGTTATATCAGTTCATCCATGCTCAAATTATTTAAAGAAGATTAATTTGGTAGAGTATTCTTTTCCTGGTGTCTTCACTCACTTTTTTTTTTTTAAGAGAAGAGTGAGAAGTTATCTGACTAAACAAATCACTAAGCTATAAGCCATATATAAATTAAAACAAAATATATCTATTTTGGATGTCAACCTGTTTTCCTTCTTGATTATCTGAAAGAAATGTAAAAAAGAGGGTATTTTGCACTTGTAAATTTGATGTTACCTCTTAGGTAACATATCAGACCAGCGCTCCATGAAAGTTGAAAGCTGTGGCTAGTTTTAGAATTCTTTTTTAAACTGTTATTCTGTTGGTAATAGAACACATGAAGCAGTGGATTTCTGTATTGAAAAGTCTTGGCCAAAAACAACAAAAGAAAAGAAAAAGTTTTCAAAAAMCTCTGCAAAATGTTTATGAATTCTAATCCTCAGCACATGAATAAATACATCTGACAAACTGCAGGGTACCTCACGAAGGCCTTTCCCAGCCTTTCTAATTTGAGTTCAATTGCATGTGTAGTACTTAGAACTGAAGTTAATCTTGCCAATGTTTTTAAACTAAGGGTGCACCATATACCATTATTTTTAAAAGAGAAAGGCAGATAATAGGTTATAATTATCCTATTAATCACCTGTAAAGCATTGCATTTAGAGAAGAATGCATCCTCAAATTGCAGTAATTGGTTGTTTAAAGAAAAAAATAATTCTGTCCTTGGCAGAACATGCTTGGAGTTTGCTGGGCAAGTTCATGAAKAGTGTGCTGAAATCAAGCAGTGTAAATGCTGTGGGGCATGTGGTGCTTATTGCCATAAATCTATTTCTAACTGCTAAGTATCAGACTTTCTCATTAGTGTCTGCTCCTTGGCAACACCTTTACTTATTCTTTTAAGCCAAAGTCAGTTTCTTGTGGTACTCTTCGTACCACAACCTTTCTGGAGCACTCTTCCCTTCTTCATAGCCATAGCACATTTTGTCTTTGAAATTCTGCTGCACTAAACCATTTGACACATGTCCCAAAAGACAGTGTTGTGAGTAAAAGGACATGAGAACAATGCTTATTGCCCGAGATGTTTCAAGTTATTAAGGACCATGTCCTTTTACATGCAAATTAAAAATGGCTGTGTGGATGTTTTTTGCATTCATTCTCAGTTAGTGAATTTTTGTCCCTCATGAAATGTACTTTGCTATATTTTGAAAACAGAYTCACARTTTATCTAATTTTCTSRTCTCTAATTACTCTAATRKAAAATGGAAGAAAATCTTTATTCCARTACCCTTATYTTAATTAATTTTTCTYACAATCARWATTTTYTYTTGGATAATGWCAGTGATAGCAGAAATAGTAGTTGGTATGATATAGGGKCAAAACAAAATAAGGCAGTTTCCATAAATGGGTAGTACCACCAAATGGTCATAACTGGACAGAGGGACCCAGGCACCTATACAAAGGAGGACACATCACATCATCAGCACAGCACCAATCACATCAGTCCTACAAGGCTGCGAATTTCAGGGAATGTGTTTAGAAATGCTGTGAAAAGCCACTGATGTTGCAAGTTACTATCACAGGGAAGATGACAACAGAAATATCAACGACACTGCCCTGGAAYTACAGCTAGTCAGGAATGCTGCATGCAATGCTGCATGCTATGCTGCATTCACTAAGATTGCCAAATGCCTCAAGCTGGGCTATTTAATCTGCATTTCAATACCTAAATAAACAACTAACCTTGAGCTGAGCAGCTTTTTTAGTAGCATATACCACCACAGTGGAAAACTTTCCTTATGGAGTTTGTCAAAGGTGACAGTGGATAAAACCCGCTGAAACCTTTCTTTTTTCTTCTGGTGTCTGCTTTACATTTCTGAGAATATTTTTGGAAAAGCTAACACTTTATTCATTGTATGTATAACATAAAAAATAATAAGCATTGTTGATGTGTCAGAAAGATGAAAGGCAAAGGTTTAAAAGAGCACTTAGAAAATTCTTCTACCCAACATCCATCAGAAGACACATTACTTCACCTTATTCACATAGGTATGAAGCCTTGAAGTGGAAGAGAATTGGCAGACTAGCTTGCAATTTGGCACTAATACATTTGATTGAAGAGATTATATAGCTATTAGCACTTCCCTTGAGAGGGAAGAAAAGTAGCACACTGCACTTTATAACAAGATCTTGCAAATTTCACAATTTATGGTAAAGTTTTTTTGTAAATTATTTTGGCTGCACCTTCAGCAATTTTTTTTCCTCTTCACTGGATTTATAGAATAAAAGACATTCTCTGGTGGACAGCAGAAACATTTTAACTAWTATGAATCCTTGTCTTGCATTTGTGTACATAAATGGCACATACATATATTTACTTAGTCTGACAGTCTACTCTCAAAAGTTGTAAACATACACAGTTTCTGATAACGCTTGGAAACTCCATTTTGACTACATACAGATCATCCTGACTCTTCATTTATAAATTAATTTTTTAATGAAAACTTGAACATATTTTTATTAATGTTTCAAAAGTGAAGTGTCAAAATACTGCAAAAAATGTGCCTTTGCAATATCCAGTTTCCAAGACTACCAGTTACCTTGAAAAGGCCATTTTTTTCCATGACAGATGGCTAAAAGGTCCATTCCTAATAGATGACATGCACAACAATGACTACTAATGATGTCAAGTCTAGTATTCCACACATCACTAAAAGCAATTTGGAGGTTTTAAATATTACTCAGAACTGGGAATGCTTTAGGCACACACAGAAAGATTTGTATAATTATCTACTCTAGAGGTATTTATGCAAACCAGCCCATTTGAGGTCAGTTCATTTCTAAGACATTCAAAATCCATGGGTTTTATACCAAATGGAAAAAGGACTGAGACCATTGTTATTAAAAGGAGAGCAAAGATAGCATTCCAATCATTCTCTCCACCTACTATGATTTATGTTTTACCTCATTTCCTAGAAGGGCATTTATACAGGCTTCAGAGGCGTCACAGATGGCAGTAAGGTCATGTCCTCCCTCCAGTGCCAGCACCACGCGGCCRTCCGCCAGCTTCAGCAATTGCTTGGTTAGGTGGCCAAAACCTGGTATTCAAACACAGGAGTGCAAATAATTAAAGCAYAACAGATATTGCAGGCATGTTTCACATCTGCTGCATGAGAATGTAGACAGCTCTGGAATACTGCACAGGGAGAATAGGATATACTTAGTCCAGTATCCTATTTCTGTCCCACACCAGATGCTTTGGAGTTAGTACATGGAATTTTGTATGAGGCACATGTGAGATATGTCCCTCATGCTGATCCCTCATCGCTGAAGAGTAGTTGAAACATGAGGATGTCTCTCTTCTTACCTTTTTTAACCATTATCACCCCAGATTCTCTTCCTATTTGCATATCACTGTGACATGCACCCATATTATTAAGAGAGATCTGACATAACCCTGGGCACTTATGGCATTGATATGACAAATAATATTTGTAGTTAAACRATGGTGCTATAAATAAAAATAGTCGTGCTTTTCAAATGGGATGATGAAGGAGGTTTTTATTTAAAAATTGCTTCTCCCTTTGTATTTGAGGTTTGAGAATAATACAAAAGGAYGGAATGAAAGATAGTGGAAACATGTGTTACTTCTGAGCTCCATCTTGAAGTGGTTTTGCAACCTGCACTAACAATGTTAATTCAGGGTTTGGGTATAAGCTGAAATGTCTAGAAATTGGTAGGTATCTCTACCAGTATCACTCACTCCTGACCAACAGTGTTCTAAGAAGCTCTGCTCCATAGCCAAAAATGATGGTACTTCATTTTCTGTGTTGATCTATAACTACACAAACATTACCACAAAGTTTTCATCTGTGATTCATGTAAAATTAATTTATTACATTTTTAATGACAAGAAAAATTGCATGAAATATGCCAATTTGGAGTGAATATTTTTGAAAGAATTTTTGTGGTAGTTTCCTAGGACAGCTATTGTTTTTGTTTAATCTCTTTTAAGTAAGAAATGATAAACAAAGATTTGAAACTATTGATGCTAAATAAACATCACATCTTGGTCTTAACTTTTCCACTTGGTCTGTACAAGTTGTTCTATTGATGTTCATCATTACTCATTCCACTGCATTTCATACCCTTAACTAAAGCATTAAAAGGTACCTGCTAAACCCTGGAGTTTCATAAAGACAGGAGAATAAACATCTTTTTATTATGCTCCAGTGACAAAGACCACYAAAAATTAAAACTGTGAAAATTACAAGCATATTTTTCAGAGAAATTTTCCAATCTCACATTTAGTTCCATTTTCATCTTAGGATATAAAATGTGCTTTGTTAAGCACATGTCCAACTGTTTTTAGAATAGGGACTTTTATGATACCAGATCTGGATTAGCTGTGCAGACAAAAAAACCCCTCAAAATTATAAACTCCTCTACTTGCCACTTAACCTATAGATGATCATAAAAACACTTGAGGTGAAATGATGTTTCCTTGAGCTGCTACCTAATCTTCTGTACCCCGAAAGTACTGCAGTTTTGATTCTAACAAAGTAATTACACTGTGGTTCAAATTACACAAAGGGCTGAATAACAAATAAAACCTTAAACTTCGTTTAAACTCAACATTTCCTCATGAAAAAAATAATACAGCCCAAAAAAACCCCCACCCACTCCTCTCTACAAAAGACCGAATTTAAATTTAGACAGGAGGAAGGAAGGAGTGGAATGAGAATAACCTTTGATCTTTAGCCAATTTTTGCTTTCTTTTACCTWCAGAATTTATTTCTCTGTGCATGTTACACATGAGATCTTTGGGTTCATAAGAAAAGAGTGTCAACAGAGAGTAAAAGATACAACATTTAAAGGAAATGAAGAAGAATGAACAGGCTTAGGTTCCCCACATATATAATTTACCCTTTGAGCCTGTGAGGAATCCAACAGTACTTTTAAGGTTACATTACCCTTTCTGTTAAACAGATTCCAGTGAAGGGGAAGCTCTACCGTGTTTCCCCTGCACATTTTTAAAATTTTATATTACTGCAAATATTTCCACCTCCACATTGTAGCCTTCTGAGGTTTGTATGGCATAGCAAATGATTTTCTTCTTTTAGACAACCATACAGAATAAAATCCATAGACACTGTTACAATATTCGTTTGTTTGGTTTCCTGATGATTTTCCTATTATTTTAGCATAAATAATAACCCCTGACTGAATCAGGACACAATGAGTGATACAGAAAGCATCTTTCCAATGCTTTCCAAAAAGAGATAACAAGATAAACTGTTTCCAACCCAAATTAACAYGATGGGGCTTTTCTTTAGTACAATTACCCTGAAAAAGTAAAGGTAACTTGCTAGAAAGTGAAGAAATAACTTTATCCAACAGTACCAACATAGCCAGTGACGGAATGAGTTATGGAAATCCTTAACAAAGAAACTTGGATCCCATGTCACTGCAGCAACCTAGGAAAGATGTTAGCTTCCTCAAGGAAATCCCCTGGAGTGCAGAAGTAAGAAAATGGAAAGAAAGGAATCCCAGTCAAGTAATAGTTTTAAGATGGGCTGTAGCTCATGCCAAATAATTAAAGAAAGCCAGAAGAAAATAGTAACAAGMACCATTAAAAGAATCCGTCATCTCCCCTGATATAAGGAGATCAAGCACTGGCCAACTTAAGGTGAGAAAGGAGTCAGACAAGCATTTTGAATCCTGGATCTTCCAACTCACATGAATATCTAGAAATCAGCAGCAGCTCTTGACCTTTCTATTGTACCTGCTTAAATCTTCTTGTAAATGTGCTCAGTGATTTTGCATTTCAGAGAAGTGCAGTGTTTTTTAAAATTAKGCTGTGCACTGTGCCAGGAAATTGTGAGAATAGTTTTATGCCAACTATTATTTTCATAATTTCTGTAATTTAAACTTTAAAAGCACTTGCTTCATCAACAGATCCAACATTTGGRTATCCTGGGTAGAACTTGCAAAAGCACTTAACATTCATTTTCTATGATCCTATTAAATATTATGATTAACCTTTGGTTTCCACAAGAAACAAAACACTACTAAGTAATTCTGAAAATTCCACTCACTGAGTGTTTTATATTTTCTTCCCTAAAAAATCTGTGGGTGCACAGTTGTGCATCCAAGCAAAGAAGACTAAATTCTGACTGCAACCATTATAAATTATGCATAAAAATATAATGCATTTGAGAGATAACCTGCATATGAGTTGTTTGCCAAACTTTGAAGTAAAAATATAAACTTTCAAAGCAAAAACATAATGTGCAATTTACACTTTAATTACACCTTTTCCTCTCCTCCAGTACTATTATTAGAGGAGATACAATACTCAGACATTTCTAAGAAAATAGTCTAGTGTGGGAAGTCAGAAAGAGAGAAAATGATTATTGTATTATAGTAAAGAGCAAGCTGTCAGGCTGTTGTTGAAGGACACAGTGAGCTGAACATTTGAATTACAATCTAAGCAAGTAATCCCATCATCTTCCAGTGGACTGATACCCCAGTAAGGACCCTGGGGCTTTTTTCTCTTTGTAAAAGGTAAGTTCCCCCCACACTCTGTGTAGCTCTGCTAAGCAGCAAGAAATGGCGTGGCTGAGCTTCTGAAGCCTCATTTGGCCAAAGCCACTGGACCAACTGCACTCTATCTGGACTTACTGAAAACCAAAAAAATGTATTAGAACCCTATAAAAAGACAATCCAGAGTAATTTCRGTTTTCTTTTGTTGCTTTTGAGGTATCCTTACTCTGATAAGTTGAAATGGACAGTGGCAAAGAGAAGGCAGGCAAAACACCTCTTATCCAGGTYGATTCCCCTCCAATGGGCTCATAACACAACTGTCTTGTGTTACATGTGGTTGAAGTAAAGCTAAYGAGTCAGAGTTTGCATGTACAGCCTCCCATTTTGCCAACGAAGCATTTGAGAATGAAGACAACTTGGGAATGTTATTCTTCTCACATCTCTTCCTCAGCAGACAGGGAAAGGAGCCATATGGATGGGGTGCACTCCCAGTCAGCCCCGCAGCCCCCCTTGTTTGWGTAAACAGTCATACACGCAACTCACTTTGCTTGCCAGCAAACGTGCAAACACCCAGTTAGTGGGGACTAAACCTGCCTCAGTCGAAGAGTGACTCCTTCCCTCTCCCCCACTGTGCATAAGGAGAGCAGATGTCTCATTTTTTTGGGTGATGGCAGGCTGAGCATAGCCGTGGTGCTGGCCCTTGCTCGTTGGAGAGGGCTGGTGTAGGAACAAGGACACGTCAACAACCGAAAGGTTGGCGAAGCTTTACAGTTATGGAGAAAGCTTTCTCAGCCTCAGCAGCAGGGCCCCAACAGCTCTTTTGGCTTCAGTGTCTTAAAAGCTACAACCCAACCCTAAATTACAGGCAGAGTTCTGGTGAGTTCCTTTGGATACTCAGAGCAGCCTGGAGAGGAATACATGCAAAACACAAAACCTCCACAGTCTCTGTCCTGGACCTCCAAGACTGTATTTAACTATTATTTACCATTTAATCATGTCATTACTCTCTAATTTACTTGAGAATGTGTTTTCCTCTCATTAAAACTGTTGCGCTGATCGCTGCCAAAATTCTACCCACCAGTGTTCTGTGCTCCTTCCCTGTGGTTCCTTCGTGACTATTTGATTAATTTTCATTGATATTCTTCCAACAATAGCATCTAAAATTAACTGGGTCAGTTTTTACATAACTTCCTGAGTCACCAGGCTACGTGTCCTAAATAAATATGTCCATACAGGAGTCAAATGATAATTTACCCTTCCAGCACTAGCAGGAGCTGGGACATTTTGGAAAGGTTGTGTTCTATGATAACAGAACACATTTTATTCTCAGCTCTTAATTCAGGACCTTTTATTCACTCAAAACTTAATTTGGATGAAGTCAGAGACTTGACTCAGTTGGCAGGACGTGGCCTTGAGTGAGGGGGAAAAGAAGATTTTAACGCCAAATACATTCTTATAAAAAACATTTTCCAAATGGCTGAAATTACAAATGTTAGTGTTGAGGTACCTGAATTTAAATGGTACATTTGGCCTCCAGGCATTAGCTGCTGATTTCTTTCTTTTAATACAGGAGAAGGAAGCTCAGTAACACTTCAAATTACATCTCAAGCAGGCATTTAATTTAGATTAAATTAGACACTAATTGTATGTTAAATAAATACAAATAGTCTGAGGAACACATTTTTATGGATTAACAATTTATGTAATAGGTGTTTTTATTGCACGTCTGTTAGGTCTGCAGTAATATGTTTTTCATAATTAGCTGCTTTTCAGCTGCTACATTGAACTTATAACTTATTAAATCTCTATTAATATATATTCAAGATACATCTGACACATCTTTGAAAGTCAAATAATGCAGACTTGTCTTGCTACAGGAAGAGGTGACCTTGACAATGCTCAGTAAGATGATCTTGGTATTTTTATTTCACTTGAAATATAGATCCAAGTGTGTCATTCATTCCATAGCATTTGYTGAGTCTTTCAGGAAGGATGAACTTGTACACCTTCACCACACAAGGCAGCACTGACCACCGGAAAAAATGCTCCTCAGAGAAAACATATGAAGGAAGAAGACTCCCCCAAACTCTTCTCCCAATTAATTCATGCTTAAAATAAAAGAAAGGGACTTCTTTTGTAACTTGCATTATCAAGCAGTAGGGATTCTGCACCCTTCTGGAAAGGTCACAGTAATGYACAAAATAATGATGAAGTTTTTAGAACTGTTACAGGGCTGTTATGTGGACTCAGAGGGAAAATATTCAACCACAGATTTCAGCTGCCAAAGTCAAAGGAGGAAACTTTGGATATTCCCAAAACTGGCTGGATATGTTTAKCCCTGTTCTTACTAGATCCTTGCTCTGTGCCTTTCTTTCTTCTGTTTCYTTATATTTCTTTCATCTCTACCCCTTCTTATAGCTGCCCCAAGCAATAATTTCTTCCCTTTCCTGGTCTCCTTCCTCTATTTTTWAAATTTTGCTTCCCATTTAGAAAAAGCCTCTACTAAAGTGAAGCCAGACAGGATGAAAGATGATMCATGAAACAAAGATCTTCACTGTTTGTTTTTTTTCAAGAACGAATAGTTGTTCTGCATCAGAAAGCAGAAGCCAGAAGAGAGGAGCTGTAGGACTTCAAATGGCAAGGTGGTATTTCAGAATCTTGGATTCAGATCTCCCTGAAAAAGGCTGTGGCTTCATCTCTGAGGTGAGGAGATTCTCCATGGAGTTTGGAGAGCTTTTTCTTACTTTTCTTTTCATGGAGACTAAAAACACTCTAAAAGCTTTCTATGGAGATAGACTAATCAGACTAATAATTATCTGTGAAAATCTGTCCCACATATTGTGAATCTGCCAAGCTGATAGAGCATGTGGCATTACTGTTATCATAATAACTTCTTCCAAATCTGATCAAATTGCCTGATTTAAACTGATATACAATATATGCATCTGATGTTACAAGTTACAGATGATTATATCTCCAAATCTGAGTCTAGACTCAGTAAGGGGTTGGCTGAAAAACAAGACATCTGATAAAAAAATAATTCAAAGTATGAGGAATTTGTTTCTAATCCATGTTGGAATGAAAATCAGATATGACTATTGACTATCCAAATAAATCAGTAAGCTTGATTAAGCTTGGAGAAGTTTATTATAATGCTACTGCCTATAAAATCACCTTGTCACATTTTTAAAATATGTGAGGCAAAGTTTCTGCTRTTGTAAATGAATAGCTGAAATGTGGGCACCGAGTTATAACTGAAAACAATCTGATGGGAAGATCTGGCCTTATTTCTTTTTCTAACTGATGAAAAGCCAAGTCAGTTAATGTTGAATTGACCCAGGAGACTAACACAAAGGATCTGATTTAAACCCCATCACTCAGAAGCTAAGAACTGACTGCCATTTTCTGAAGATGGTCTACAGTACTCTGCCAAGAAAATCAACTATGGACTAAAAGATCTTTCCAACTTATACAGTTTCTTAGAATGTACAAATCAAGTCTCTCACTTATCTGCAGTCGTTTACTCACCCTGCCACATCAACATATCAGATTAAATTAAGAGCTAGTTCCTCAGCCAGTGTTAATCAGTATATACCATTATCTAAAGACCCAGCCTCCAGATGTGGGCCATTCATCATTCCAAGACGAGTAACACACATACAATAAGCATATCAGGGATAGGTTCTTGTAGGTGGATAGACTTGAAGTAAACACTCTATTTCCTGACCAATTTGGCAACAAGTTTCCTGGAGAACTCAGTGTTAGTATCAGAGGTCTAGTGTCCCTCAGGATTTGAATCACATTGTTTAATAAACATAATTTTATAAAATCAGAAGGGAATAAGGCAGGGCCTGTCTAAGGGATTACTGTACATCTCATATAGTTATTCACTTTCCYTCTGGCCTTGTGCCTGTTAACCCCACCTGACATATGCTATAATCACCCAGAAATGCACTGCCTGTCACCACTTATTGAAAAGGTAATGTGCAAAATTCGCTAAAGGAAATGGTATTGAAACTAGGTTTGGGGTCTGACTCCTTACAGTCTTCTGTTTAATTGCAATTTCCAAGTAAAATACATTGAGCAACTTTCTATTATGCTGTTCTATTACAAAAACATGTAAGAATTAAGGATGTGATTTCAACCCAGACAACAGCCCTTTTGTACCTTTTCATACTATTAAAARGACACACAAATGCCTTGAAATGGTGGAATTGTAAAAGCAACCATAGCTACCATTTGAATGACATAGGTGACTCTATCCAGCCTTCTCCATGAATAGAGAAGTTATGTCAGAACCTTGTCAGTCTTGTTATTACACAGCATAGTCTGCAGGAGCTTTAACCTGCTGGGAGCACAAGAAAAGGTGGCAGGGAGCTGCCTGGCCTCAGGTGACAGCAGGATTGATGTCACCTTGTTTGCATGCACAACAGATGGAAATATGTCGAAGACATTTMTATTTTCTAGTCTCTTTGTTTCCACAGAAATTCTACTACACCACCCCTGCCCCCTGCTCCCTCCAGTCCCCCAAGAAATACGTAAGAGAATRAAATATTTTCTTAGAATATTGAATATCTCATCCTTGTGTTTCCAGTCTTCCAGCATACAGTTATCTCAAAGAGTCTTTCTGTGAGATTCTGCAGCCAAGTGGTGAGCCCCCAATTATTGCTTGAGTAATTGTCCTTCAGAAACCTTATGTAGATCTTTATTCAATGCTTTTCTACCTTTTCTTAGAGAAAATTAAAACAATGACCATAAGGCCTGGGTGAAAAATGCCTTCAGGTGGCTGAGCAGTCACGGACTACTTTCTGGATCTTCTCAGATCCACTCCTGATCCTGCAGGATCCATATGTAGGAAATCACCTCTATCTCTGCTGTTACCATAGCATGACACCAGTATTAAGGGAAGCTGGCAAACCCAAAATAATTTGTAATCTTCACTGAACAATAGAAACATCAAGAAAAACAATGGTATTTCTGTGCTACACTCAGACCTAAATCCAGCTAACTTGTGTCAAGGTAATTTGAGGACTCCAGATGTTGTTGCAGCTGCAACCGTCATCTTAGTCATTCTCCTAAAAAGTGGGAAGTTCACAACAGGGCAAAAACCATTCATCCCACATTGAGATACTGTTTCTTGAGCAGCAACAGTAATTTCTTCTTCAAGGGAAAACAGTACATCAGCTTTTTTAGCTGGAGACACTGAAAATCTACTACCAGAATAGCTACTGTTTCTCCCTCCAGAGTTTTAACAGATAGAAGCAAAATAACTGGCTGCAGTGGCTCAAAGCACCCTAGTGGCTCYAGAATCTTAGAAAATAAGGTATACCAAATTGCAACACCAGGACTGAATTCATTCCTTGCTCCSATGAAAGCTGAAGAGCCACAGTAGCTGAAAGTTTGGGCAAAAATTATCCAAACTTCATAGCAAAACTACTTAGAAACTCTAGAAAAGAAAGTTATTCAGCCCTCTCACTACAAAAAAGTAGAGATCAACAGGGGAGAATATCTGATTCAGAACAGTTCCACTCAACAGGATATGAAGTGGTCACTCCAGCAGAGGATGAATTCTTCAGTCATTCTCAGTTTTGGCCAAAGTGCTGACTTAATTTCATAAAATAAAGGGTCATGGACCAAAATTGTAGCATCTTCCCACAGTTTTAACCTAGATTTTACTGCTAGACACGAGGTGGGACAGAATAAATTAATTAATTAATATTGATTACTCATGAGAGACAAAGATGAAAGAAAAAAATGGGACACAAGAGAATTGGGACAAGGATAAAAGTGCATGATGGTTTGATAAAAGAGCCTGTTACTAAATAAGATAACAAAGAAATACATTTGTGACTAAAAGACAATAAAGGCATGGAAGGGGGATCAGCAAAAAAAAAAAAAAAATTAATGTGAGTATGAAACTAAACAGTGTCAAGGAAACAGATTTTCTTTTAACCATCAGAAAGGGTCAGAAAGTAAAGAGAGCAGAGTAAGTTTATGATCTTATTTTTACAAGGGGATGCACAGCATTTCTGAATTCTTCCCCAGGGATATACTTCTATATCCTTTGTATACAGATTAAGGTGAGGCAGASCCCCAGAAATATTAACATGAAAATCATTCCACTTTTGGCTGCAGYGAACTCTGGATTCCTCAGTGATTAGTTGCTAACTAAAGGTCAAAACACAGGCAGCTGACACAGAGCCAGGTGCCACGTTTGTATATGTGGGCAGAAGYGTTCATGATAACACTCAGAGCAATTAAAACATTTAAATAAGCAGGTACTTGACAACAAGCTGGTCTCCCTAGGAGCAATCACATCACTTGCCTTTTATTCAGACATTCTAYCATACTGTCACAGAGACAAAATCTGAGTTATCCAATGGCTACAATGGATTTATATTTCTGAAACTGTGAGCAAAATTTGGCCTATTAAAATAGACRTTTTTCTTAACCATAGTAAAATAAGTTTGGAAATTAAAAAAAAATACACATTAAAACTCAAATGCATGTTTGGAGATCCACATTTTATCAGCCAGAACAGAAATTTTAAATGAATCCACAAGTTTCCTAAACTCATGGCAGTTGCTCCTTCTAACATTTTAGCTGCTTAAGTATCTTCCCAGAACATGTCTTATTCTAATGGGTCATCAAAAGTAAACTTAAACTACCCTTCCATATGTACAAATCCTTAGTAGCAGTGGGAAAGGTGGCTTCTATCTCTTTCATGACTCAATATCAAGCTGATGAGCTTTGGCATATACCCAGTCAAAACTGAAACAGCTCAAAGATGGTCTGGAAGTCTTTTTTAACAAAAATAACAAAGAATTTTTTTTCTTTTCTTTGTACCCAGTATTGTGAACTCAAACAGTAAATCTTTGCATGTATTATAACACTTGCAATGACTGAATGCTCAGATCTGAGTAGAAAACATGTCAGAGGACAAGTGTTTGCAGGTAGATAAAGAAAAAAGTAATTTCCAAACTGAAGATGATTTTTGGCAGTGATAGCTAATAAAACACACTTCTTCAGTGCTAAAATCTGTACAAATCAGAGTAAGATCTGGATGTCGCCTAATCAAAAGGTGTGAAATCCAACACATGCAGCCAGAAGGGCTGATACAGGTGTGATGAGCAGGTGTGTGGTTGCAGGCAGAGAAGGTTGTAAAAAAMCACATTTTTTTCTTCCTTTAGTGTTACAGATGCCCAAGAAACAGGCAGGAATAGTCCTCATGACTCCTTCAGGCTAGGATTTTTTTACTTCTTGCACATTCTGTACTAGGTCTTCCTGTACCCTCACTGTGTCTGGAAAAGCTCAAGAGAAATTTGCTTTGACGTGACTATTACCTCTTCTATGGGGSCACTACATAATGCAAGCAAGCCAATATTTATATCAGAGTTCAGCTTGAATTKCTGGCTGTGGCTTTTCATGGTCAGTTTGCAATGCATAAGTGACCTGATAGTTGATGTTACATATTGGAAGATTAGAAAAATAAAAACATTTTAATTTAATCTGAAATTAAGATTTAAGAAACAGCACTACAGTGCCTTTTTTTTTTTAATCAGACACAGAACTCATGGGTCTTTAAAGTTGCTTTTAATTATAGGAATGTGGATAACAGAAAAAAAAATGGATATACAGAGAAGCAGAGGAACATTTATTTCCTATATTTTTTAGCTTTAGGTAGAAACTGTAAAGTTRGTATTTACTGCTGCCTTATAGTCAAAACCTGAACTTGGTCCTCTCCCTGCAGAGAAAAGCAAARGTCCAGAATAGTAGATGTTCATTTAATTAACATTTCTATCTTACAACATATGCAAAAGTGGTCCATTGTGCAAGCATTCATAAATCTCTCTTGGTCTAACTTCAGAGCAATTGACCTTACAACCCAAATAATGTTCCTTGGTGCACAGTTTTTGTATGCAATTTCTAGATTTACTATTTCAGAGTGTGTAAACAATTTCAGGCAAGACTGAAGTGAGCAACTCATTCATCCTACAAAAGGATGAATGTTTGTGCCWAACTGCAAGGAGTTTCTATTGATGCTACATTCGGTGGTTTCAGATTCAAATTYTTCATTTATTTAATTTTATGTGCTGCTGCTGTCTTAATTAGAAATGAAATAAAGAGGAGAGAAATGACAGGTTTTACTAGTTCAATGGACAGCAGAGGTATCATAGGGAAAGGCAGTGACACTTTGCCAGTCCAAGAGTATTGCCTTGTCAGTCTTCAAATAATGCCACTAATAAAAAATTCCAAGGCCCTCTTCAAGAAAAAGGCAGAAACAGAAACACAGACAACGTAAAGGTAACTTCTACTTGTTCCCACTATAACTGTGCAGTGTTTTACATTCTTGAAATTTCTTCTTTTTTTTTTTTCTATAAGCAACATTTCAAGCCACATCTTAAAAAGCTCAATACGAAAAGCACGCATATCACTTCCATACATGTGTTCAGAGTGACGTCTATATGGAAACAGTGACAAACCCTTTCCTTGATGATACGCTGTAAAGCCTTTATTACAAAATTTGTCAGAAATAAAAATATGTTATCTATATGAGCAGTGCTCATTAAAAATCTCAAAGTAACTGGCTCCAAGAATTTTGGCAAACCCTGAATTCCGCATTTGGGAGAGGCAACTTTAGCACTTAGTATACACCAAAAAATCTGCAATTAACCCTGACAGATTCTCTTGGGTTTAGCCACTCCTGCAGAGCTCTGGAACTCTTGAGTCAGCCTCTGGAGACACCACTCTCAGGGATCTGGGCTTTCAATTGAGGCACGAGGGTCAGGTGGTTAAAGTTGGGGCAACCCAGAATACCTCGAACTGCCTAGGACATTATCCCTGCCCTTATATTGCATCTCAGTATGGCCAATCTTTATTACATTAATAGAACTGATCAAAGTTATAATAAATTTATAGGTCAGGTAGTGTACCCTTATTTTCCGTTTGTAACACTGTTTATAAACATATGTTAGTATTTGCCAGACATTATGTTCAGAGACTACCAGCACATTGCTTGCTTTGACTTCCTAAACTTAATTATCTATTTCTTATTAGTGCTCATAAAATGACATATTTTCTGTTCTCTGACCTGTAACTGAAGCAACCAAATAGAACAGAATAGGGATTAGATAAAATAAAATGAAAACTAGTAAATAACCAGTTCTCTTGATCATACAGATATCCAGGAACCTTTGCAAAGAAATATCACTCCTCAGACGTAAATAAGAATAAAAATTAAAGCCGGGGACTATTTCTTAATAAGAAATGAAAAAAAAAGAACATTACCAGGGATGGGATGAATGAATCCTAAAAGTAAAATAAATGTTTATGAAAAAGAACAGCATTTGCATTCCTACTTGCCTGGGCCACTTGCCCTTTTTATAACCTGATAAAACAAGTGAGTCAATACAAATCAAGATGACTTARTGGAAGAACAGCAAATGGCCATTGTAAAAGTAGATGCCAGAGGAAAAGGGACGCCACAAAGACCCCAGTCACTCATTTTTTTTTGCAAGCAGATTTAATGGCCCAGACACCTTTAGAGTCAGACATGCCATTTCCCTAAGAGAAAACAGCAAGATTCTACGCAAAGCAAGTAAATTAAAATGGAATCCTACTCATCATGTTACAAAGTTTATATTTTGAAAAGAAAATAGTAAAAAAATTGCACAAACTATCTTTCAAGAGAATGTGTCCATTTTTATGTGGTAAACCAGAAATCCTMTTCTTTCTTTCACAGATATACTATCTTGTTTTCATAGCTTTAACCTTGACTGTCAAGGAGCCTTCCAGAAAACAGGGAATAAACTGAAAAATGATACAGTCCATATCCACTATCTGACAAATCACTGCAAAATTTCATTTCCCCCCTCGCCTGTCTGACAAAACTGCAAGACAGCCAAATACAGGTGTTCAGATATGTTCAGAYGACACTTTTTTTTCTTTCTCTCTTTTTAATATAATATTTTGTCCTYTACTCTGGTGAAAACATTATGGTTGATAAAGTAAGATCAAGCAATAATTCTAATTTTTTAAAGCCTTTAAAGCATTTTTTTGAGAAATATGGTAGTTTAGACAGCACATTTATTTAGTTTTAATTTTTGTGCTGTCATACATCAGCACTGAAGTCCTGATTTAGAACACATGCAGCGTGCCTTTGAAGTTTTGGCTGTTTTTTAACAATGGCAAAAAAAGATATAAAGAAATTAAACAGCACCAGAAAAAAAAAATCATAAAACAGGGCTTTTGTGCTCTTGATTTATATATTGTTTTTTTTATGTCTAAAAAAAAAAAAAAAAAAAAAAAAAAAAAAAAAAAAAAAAAAAAAAGCTTTATTCTCAATAATCTTTCATGGGAAGCTTTGCTGTGACATACTTTCATCTAAGCCTTTTCTTCTGTTCTGACCTCTCTTTTCTTCTTTCTATCCCCTCAAGTCTCTGAATCTTTCTAATATCTTTCCCATTCAGTAGCAAAATGACTTTATTGAAATTCTYATGAAAACCAAAAGAGTTGGAATTGTGCAAGTGCTACACTAAACTGATATTTTTCAATGGAAGTAATAAATATWCCAAGTAAACAGGACCTCCAAATTAAACAGCTATTTTCTTCTAGTGCTTGTTGGACTCCCCTTCTGGGCTGTATATGTACAGTGGTATATGTCATCGTCTTTTTGGTCAAGTTACACAACACTGGCTTTTTCCAAGGAAGTGCATGAAAGCTGGTAATTAACATTATTCATTTTTGTCCAATGTGTTGTAATGAATATGAGCCAATGCCATATTTATTTGTTCTGTGGCCAGCTTCTTCCTGTTTTTTTCTCTCCCTTTCATCTCAGTGACAAACTTGTTGAARCAACAAAAACACCACAACCAGCTTTGTAGTTTTTCCTCCTCCTTAAGGTCTTCCCTTCCTTGGAAAATTTTAGCACATTAGTAGTGTCATCTAAAGGTATCAACACCAGGTGCTGCAAAGAAGGGTTTTCATTTCAGTCAGCTACAAAACAGATTGGAAATAATTTCTAGATGGACCAAGTCCTGAAGGTGTCCAGAGGTTTGAAGARTATTAAACACCCCCCCATAATTTTTAATTGTAAGCCCAAATATATATGTGCACATTACTGTTCTCTGTATGTGGAAGGGTATTACAGGGTGTTCTTGATAGCTGAAGGAGCTGGAGAAGCAGGGACTAGCAAGGCAGCTGGATTTTAAGGAAGGTTAACACCCATTTTGGGAGTTTGCTGGGGATCTCCTCACTCACTGTATCTCTTCCCTCACCTTCAACATCTCACATCCATGTCTGCACCCCTTCTAAACYACTCCTTACTGCTAACAGTGAAAAGACAGCTGCATCTGAGGTGAAAGTTCTTTTTATATTACAGATCATTCATGTGTTATTGCAAAATAACAAAACCAACCAAGAATCTCCTATCACCAACACTGRCATCTGAATTGATGTTGAAATGGTTTTTCCCAGTGAAGTGTAGTGTTAAGCTTACTACAAAAACACCTCTGAGTTCCACAACATCACTCTTAAAATCCGTATGAAGAACATGTGTAAAATCTTTTCTTAATATTGAAGGTTCTGCAGTTAATTTTCTTTTTAACTACCCATTTTAGCAACTTGATCTGTATCAAAAGAAGTCTTACTTATCATTTCACTTAATTTCATATGCAATTTATGACCTTTCTACATATTGAAACTGGATGGCAAAAAACCCTTGATTTTACTATTTGTCAAGGTTCCTCTTCCCTACCTTTAAYTAAGAAGTTAACTCCCTTGCCTCTTTCTACTTCTCCAGTTTATTTACCACTCAGTGGGGAGAGAGAGAGGAATATCCCCAGGAAGACCTGTTGCACCAATTTTTCAAAATGAGGAAGGTCTTTTTGGAATTAAACAACTCTGTACTGCCTGCTCAGGACAAATCTGGACTTAATAAGATGTATAATGTTCAGAAAGCCAAACTTTGAGAGAGAAAGCTCATTTATGGCTCCAAAAGACTATTTACAGCCAGGCAGATAAAATATGCATTCATCTACCAAGGTCATGCATTGTGAATATAGCATGCTTAGTGAGAAGCTCCTCAGGTAAATATGAAATTAAAAATGAAAGGACTTTGTTATGTTATGTAAACTATTCTTCTGTTAATGCCTCAATAAAAAACTACTCTTGATAGTGATTTTGTAGGTTACAGAGCCCTACTTTCAAATCCTTTTATTATTTAAGCAAGTTATAATGCTAGTATTATCATACAATATTAGTATGTTAATTATATAGTTATGAGGAAATTCTTTAGAAAAAAATTACTATATAATTATACTAAAATATTTCTAATAGTCATTCAAATTTCAAGCTAACAGGGGTATTTTTATACAGAAATCATGGAAATGATGTAGAAATTACGTTTGTCCTAGTTATAACACTTAAGAAGTCATAGTAGCATGTCATAATCTTCTTAGMTTTAGAGCCTATTTATCTATGAATACCCAGTAGATAATTTTCTGATTCATAAAATTTGAAAAGAATTGTATGCACACAATTTCTATAGCAAATTTGTTCCAATAATCCCAGTAATAATTCCTCAGACTACACATCTGACTTAAAATATTTGCTATCCTATCACTGTGTTCACTGGGAATTTTGCTTTCTTTTTCTAAGACATGAATTACCTGCTCTTTTAAGCTTTGCTCAGTATTTRATTCAATCTCCCCTAACACCCTTTTAGTTCACTTCCCTTGAATATACTGGCACTTCTCTGCTAATAACATGACAAAAACTTGGTAAGTGGTATGCGTTTACCAGGGTGGCTTTTAGATATCCCAGAAAAAAAGGGAATTTGACCATTTGTCCTGGTGTTTTAGAAGTTAAACCACCCAGTCAAAAGAATCATTCCTGCTCGGATGTCTGATGTCCAGCCTTCCCATCCTCACACCTGGGATTTCCCAGGCTGAAACACTGGAAAATGTCCTACTCTATCACAAATTAATTTGCTGCTCTCAAGCCCTTTCTTTCAGATTAGCAGTTGAYATATCTCTAAACAGTGCTACCATAAATATCTATAATACTTCAAAAATGAGCTATTTGAAAGAGGGAAATGATTGCTTACTTTAGATAGATAAATTGAAGCAAATGAAAATCAAATCTCTAGGGAGATTCTTCAAGAATGAAATCTGCACAGATCAATCTCCCAAAGGCAGTAAGAGGCACAAGTCATTGAGCTGAAACTCACACAGAAGGAACAGTTCAGTGACATAGTGATATAAGCRTAACAAAATAGGCCAGGGAATATTCCTGTAGTAGTGAGAGGCCTTTTCCCTGAACTTCTTTTCATTTTATGTTTATGTCTGAGTGTACTAATCACAGACATCAGTTTTCGTAAAAGTTAAGGAGGCATTCAGATCAAATCAATGTATTTCCCAGACATTCTTCCTTTCACAACTTTTAATAAAATAAAAAGTAAAACAGGTACTGAGCAAGGACAGTGTTGTCCAGTGGACTAAATTAGGTAGTCGAGTCATGATGACAAGAAGGACGGGTAAATTTTGAAGAAAAAAGTTATTCAAGACAATGTTTGACATCTGGTTTACGATGCTCTAATTGTCAGTAGTCAGCCAAAGCCAAAAGACTGCTATTGTCTTTCAGATGAAATATATCTAGAACAGCGCTGACTGTTTACTGAACTAAATATATTCTCTCAGTTTCTGCCTGAAGTATACGATCTGCCTTGGAATAGAAGATTTTTTGTATTTTCTCTCTTAAAAATACTGAGTTTAGGTGTGACAAGTTCTGATGGTGAGTGCTAGAGGTAGCTGCATAAGTAAAGTGGTTATGCTATAGGTASCCTTGTTATAAGATGGCCAGTTCCATGAAAATAAATTACAAAATTTTCTTTTAATAGAAGGAAACATAATAAAAAAGCAGACAAAAAATTCTAAGTATTTTTGAAAATTTTACAGAAAAAATGTTATTGAGTTGTATCTTTCTTACTTTTCYTTTCTTTTTTTTTAACCACATAATGCAAATTGCAATAAGGAAAATCTTATTTTGTCCGATTGAAAGATACTCTTCCTGTTTTATATGTTCTACATTTTCTCTTTTCTTTTTTTCTTTTCTTTTCTTTTCTTTTCTTTTCTTTTCTTTTCTTTTCTTTTCTTTTCTTTTCTTTTCTTTTCTTTTCTTTTCTTTTCTTTTCTTCTTTTCTTTTCT
>NW_026623382.1:701455-720055 GCF_030028575.1 Malurus melanocephalus
TTTCCTTTCCTTTCCTTTCCTTTCCTTTCCTTTCCTTTCCTTTCCTTTCCTTCCCTTCCCTTCCCTTCCCTTCCCTTCCCTTTTTTTCTTTTCCCAACTTTAGTATATCTGTGATAGAGTACTAAATTTGATCAGACTGAATTTCCAATTCTTTTTGGAAAGCACTACATAAAAACTTATCTTCATGAAGTGCCACTGGGACTCCAGCACCACACAACTAATGAGAGAATTCAGTAGCTTCATGTCAATGTGATGCCTCAAGTTCAAAGGGGACAAGGACATCCTGTTTGGTGTTTTGTTTCATTTTAGCCATTAAAGCTGCACAGACACTTTTAAGAGTTTTTTAAAGTCATCTTCTTTACTCCCTATCAGTAACATGAAACATAATAAAAACAGTGTTCATTTAGATAATCTTCAAATTTGTAATGTGATTTGGAAAAAAACCTTCAGTGATTCTCAATGAATTGGAAGGAAACTCCTGGTGGATGAAAATATTTCAGAACTAAAATTCTTTTTCCTTAGAGATCCCTTGAAGATCTTCAACTTTTGTGACCTCAGTGTTTTTCCTCGAMAGGCATGCTGGGAAAATCCCAGAGGTGTCCACTGTGCATGGGAATATATGCACCCAAAAAGGGACAAAAGAAAAATAATTACATGGTTCAGCATATATGCACTGTTTTCATGTATTTTCTACAAAGCTTCCACTGGTGCAGTTAAAACCTCTAGAAAAATAATGTTTTATTCAAAGGGTCACATAAATACCACTATTATTTTTAGATAACTAATTTCTTTGATGCAATGTATGTGTTAATTAAATTACAAGTTTTGAAACATCACTTTTGAAGCATCTCATCACTTTATAAATTGATTTCCTTTACTGCTTTCTGAAGAGTTTGATGCAGGTTTAAGGAGTTCGCTTACTCAAATATTTGAGAAATGAAAAATTATTTTTATCTGTTCAAGCTGGCTTTGAAAATTTCAACAATACTGGATTCCACTTTGCCTTTTTTACTTCTGTGCTAAATATTAGACATAATTATGCAACTATTTCAAAGCTGATTAGAGAAAATTTCTTGAAATTCCTGGTAAATTTGTTAGGACACAGACCAGTCATATTCAAAAACAATTTTACTGCAAAGCTGTTCCTATAGGAACCATAAAAGATGCTTTTATAACTTTCAACTGAAAACAAATGGACCACAGAAATAAAAATAGATAAAAATAATAACAACCAGATTCGATATTTTAGAAAATACCTCTTCTCTACCAAAAAAACYCCAAACCAATTAAAGATATTYTGTTAATTTTTCCACTGTTTTGGATAAATTAAACTCTTTAACAGAGATAAATAATAAATTGGTTTMTCTTTAATTTAGAAATAAATATACTACCTGAATATTTTAAAAATAGAACAAACTTGTGAAGATTTATAAATTTTTATTGRGACATATATATCTCAAATTTTAAATTAATAATTTCTCTTGACAGCATAAAAATATTATGCAAAGTGATTTAAGCTATTCTTTCCAAACCAACTTTGTTTAATAAGAAGAAAATTATGCACAAGAACAAACACAATGTGCCTGGCTGCAATTATAAGTAAAAATATAAATTATATGGCAATACATGTCAGTGATCTTTTTTCCATACAACTAAATCACGGAATTAATATCCAATGTTAATTGATCATATTAGGAAAATAATTTTGAAAGCTAGAACAATTAATACCCAGACATTGCATTGAAGAATACATTCCACTATGAAATGAAACAGCTTTGTTTTATTTTGCTTTTAGAAAACGCTAATCTTTTTTTAAGTAAGTGAAAAACATTTAGAAAACAGCTCTCACAAACAAACTGCTTCTGAATGGATGCAACGTCAGATACCAAAAAGAGAAACTTTTTTTTTTTTTTTTTTAATGAGAGGAATTAAAGAAAAAAAGGATAAGACTATGGATCAAAGGAAATAAATATTAGATTAATTTACCACCAGAAACAGAAACCACTAAGTGAATTTTTATTAACTAACAATACTTTGTTGTTCTGGATAGTTATCTGATTTTAGTTTCTTCTTCCGAAGACGATCTTTCAAGATCGTTCCCTTGGTCCATTTCAGTGTACATGAATCATAACTGATGACGGGGAGAAAAGAATGAATCTGAAGTAAATAAGTCATTATTAAAWTCACTTCAAATGGACTTATTTTACAATAGAACTTCTGTTCCTTTTTAATTTAATTCTATAAGACTTCAGGAAGTATTTAAATAACAGCATTGTCATGTGAATATCCTATTGAAGAGTTTTTAGCATGTTTTTGTATCATATTAATTTTTAMAATGTCTGTTCCTGTGAACATCACTTATTTTAGCAAATCTTAATCAGGTTGGTGGAGTATTCTCAATCAACAGGACTGCTGAAAGTGAGCAAAAGCTTGTGGGATTTGGATCTACATTCTTACATTTCCAGATATTTTATGGCAATTGGTATAAGCAAGAACAATTTCCTTAAAGACAGCCACTATCYCCACCCCACAAAACAACAAACAAAGGTAATAAAGTGCTGGGGAAAAAGATAGGGATTTTTTTTAATGTGCCAGTGTTGGCAACTTGCATCATTTTATTGCAGACTTCATGGGATTCAGTGTTTGCATATAAAGCTATTAGAATCAGGAGATTGCAATTGAATCTGAGTGTTCTGCTGATTTAAAAAAAATGCAGGGAAAAGCTTAAAAGATGAAGGAAGGTATTCTGGGAGCTCCACAATAAAAGAAATCTGAATAGAATTTTACTAACTCTTACAATATTTTTGAGGCCTGAACCAGTGGTTTTTTTAATTTCCAGAACTGATAGTACTGATATTCTATTTGAAAAATCAATAAAGGTGCAAGCATACAATGTGGTGATATGATTTTTTAAAACTACCACCAGGAATTGATGTTTTGAGTTTAATCACATAGGTAAGCACTAWAATTTCCCTTTACCCACAAGTAATTAACATACCTTTTATAACACCTATTTCAGTAACTTATTTTGTTTGAGACAGTAATGTTTTGAACATAATATTTAAAACATAATGYTTTAAATTTTATTTTATATGCTTGCTTGGGTAAATAACCCCAATACAACAGCAACTAAGACAATTGCTGGGATCAAAGCTAAAAATACCAAGAAAATCTCCTCAGATTAGTGAAGAATTGCTGGTGCTGATACCAGTCAGACCTAAAGTGTACTTGATACTGGGAGAGTGTGAAAAAGATGAGTTTGCAGACCTAAAAAACAGATGGCCCCTTATCACCCCATGGGGCTAAACACACAAGAGCAAACTTCAGAGACGCCTTACCTTTACCTTGTCTATCCCTATCAGGGGAGACTGTTATATTAAGGGTTATTGCCTCTCTAGCCCTCCCTGTGATCAGCTTTTGAAGTCCATGGCCAAGAGGCCAGTGTGAGAATATCACCTCAGATAAGAGGTGTTTGCTCTGTGAAATATTCAGGACAGGAATCCATGGAGCCTGTGATAGTTCAGCAGGGAACCACAAACTCCAGCTAATATCTTCTAATCCCCTGTTGGTTTGAGAACTACCCACCATAAAAAAAGCATAACTGGCTGTTTATTTGTGCAGGCAAGAGATAACATCTTAAAGTTACAGTCTGCCTTAAGTAGGAGGGATGTGGAGCCCAAAGAAATGAACCATYCAAGCTCATAATCAAAATTGTGTGTGCTCCCTTCTTCTCTGCTTAATGAGATGTAAACATTTTGGCTGCTGTCTCTTTTGAAAGATATTAATCAATCTATTGGTTAGAAATCACAAAGGATAGTTGGTCTTCAAATTACATGCCTTCTTTTATAGCATTTTGAAGCTGTGAACAATATGTTAAAAATTTTCCCATGGCGCAACCAAGTAAATACTTGTGGCACATTTCTATTTATTACAGAGAATAGTTAAATTCTAAGACATAAATCATGCTCTTCTACTAAAGACTACAAATTCCCAAAGACAAGACTAATTCCCAATGCAAYGATGCTATAAAAGATCAGACACTTTGTTATGCAGAAATCCACATTTGGAGATGTCTTTCAACAATGTTCTCTCAGGACCCAGTCCTGTAAAAGGCACAGGCAAGTTGCTGAACACTGCGTCAAGCTCCATTAGTTTCAAAATGGCCCTAAGAACTTATACTTAATTTGCTGTATTTAAATAGTAATCTGGCATGATTTATACTGCCTAAGCAAAAAAATACTTTGTTCTTTCATTTCTTCTACTAAGTGACAGCTTTTTTGTTTCAATAATGAAAAAAAGATTTCATAACTTTAATTTCAAAACTGAGAAAAGGTAGGACCAATTTTACCTTTTTTACATCCCACGCCTAAGTTATTGTCATTAGCCAATGTTATTACTGTAGCATGAAAGYAAAAAACTTCAGCAGGTAGGTGAAGAGATAAGGGAAGATAACCAAAAAGGAAAAATAATTCTTAATGTAGGTTCTGAAGATTGTGGGGTTTTTTTTCATTGTAATCTATCCACTGCCCTGTCCCCAGCAACTGCCCTAAATGAAGGAACAGGGACCTGATGCATTCTGCAGATGGATTGACACTGTATATCTGAACATGCTATACAGGTGGTTTTTCACTTGTACCAATTAGTTAACTAGGCAGCAGACAGATCTTCTCTTTGTGAGGTGGGAGTGGGAGTGGAAATGGAAATCTCTCCTGGCTTTGCAGAAAGAAAGGCCAAGTAAAAGTGAAAAAGCAGGTCAAATCGATGCTTATTTATCAACATTTCTAATTTAACTCACTTTCAGCTTAGGTACAACCTTTCTGGAAGATACCCCAGTTAGCCAGACAGTATTGAAAACACTGAGCAATAATAAAATCAGTGCTAAGATTTCTGAATTCTTCAGATGAGTTTTAAATATGCATCCAGTTAGACAAGAGTGCCCCAAAGTCTGAAGACGAGGATTTCCCTAGCCTCAGAAAATGAGGTGAATTGTTCACTATCTGTTTTCTCTTGACTCGRGTCCATAGTCCAACCCATTGACATATGTTTACTTGACAGTATGTGAAATTAAGTTCCTCAATCAAATATCAGATTTTCTCTGAATTTCTCCAAGCACTAATCCCTTCTTTAAATGAAATAATAATTTAAAATAAAAATACTTCTCCACTTACATCTTCGCATTTGCCTTTTACTATGCTTTGCCCTAATTTTATACAGTGAATTCCAATCTCTCCYCAATTTCCACAGCAGCTCTCAGAAAACTACTCTTCCTCAGAGCAAAGGATTTCTGATACTTTCCATATTTCATATTTATAAATGTAAATGCATTGTACAAGTCAGTAATGTACCAGATCCTAGAGTCACTGAAAAATAAATCACCAATATCTGGACTACAAAAGCAAATTTAAGGAGTACAAATGCAGGAGTAAATAAACATAATTTGATTTAGGAGGCTGGGCAATCCAATGCCCATGTCCAAACCATAGGATATGATACAACAATTACTGCTGAGGGCTAAGAGGAAAAAGAAAACAAAGTTCTTTACTTTTTCCAATAAATCCTGTGAAAATAAACATGTCTAAGGGTTGGTCACTGACTAATTTGTCATTTATTTTGATGTCTTTTGTATTGTACCAAACTACCACCTAATTAGTATTTAAGAAATCACCCTAGAGAAAACCCCAACTTTGCATTCAGAGGTGAACAACTGGATGCAAAGTCTTGATGCTACACTTTCTTGCTGCCAGACATTGGGTATCAGTTTCCAAGAGAGAAAAGGGACAAAAAAAAATTTCTGATACCAGTGACCACACTCCCCAGTGAAAAAAATCTATCAATGATCGTTGCTTGAACCCATCCCAATGCTGTTAGGTGTGAGCCCAAAGCTCAAGATCCATCCTGCTGGATAAACATTTTATCACCTCAACTACCACAAAGATAACCACATTAGGTTAAAAAAATCAGATCTCTGAACACAGCAGAAGTCAGACAAGAAGGCAGCTGTGTTGGCAACTGTGGTAATTTAACAGTCTGCTGCTACCATAAGGTATCCTATGCAATTAAGGTATCCTATGCAATCTCATCCTTTCTCTGCTGCCCCTGGCACATTTTGGTCCTTCCATAATCTGATTCAGCTTCAGCCCAACAGAAGTCTCTCCACTTGCTCAACTAAGTTTTCTGATGGGTTGATGAGTTAATGCTACATGGTGTTTATAGGGAGATTGACAAGAAACAGAACCAGTGCAAGGTAAGTAATGGACAACTCMGAAGGGGAAGTGGTGCGCAAACACCCTTTTGTAAGGAAACGAGCTGCTTGGAGCAGCTCCTGCCAGATATGAAACTGTGGTCAGAGGTACTCAGTGCTAGACTTGGCAAGACCACAGCTTCTTGTAGTTGAGTCAAAAAGACTTTCTTACTTGTGAAGAGATTAGACRTGGCATCATAAAAGCCTGCAATGCTAGTTTTAGAAACTCGAACTGTGTTAAAACAGCTACCAAGTCAAAACTACTACTCTCTTTAGCCAGTAGTGAGTTTGCAAGGACTCATTTTTCCTGCCTTCCTTTAAAGTACACCTATCACATTCACCCCAGCASTCCCAGTCAGGATTCTTTTCCAGAGTCAAATGTCAGAGAAGATTTCAGACAATCACAAGAAAGTGAAGTCCCTACCCAAAGACACTATAATTACTCTACCCTAAACAATTCAGTCAGTCCAAGGTCCTGTTCAGCGCAGAATTATAATATTATTTGGGTATTCCTTTAGAAATTATTAACTTCCCGGAAAAAAAAAAAAAGAGCAAAACAAACAATGATCATATATAGCATTTTTAGTACTTGAAATTCTCAGAATAGTCACATAGAATGTTTTAGATACTGAAGCTGCCATATGGGAAACTTTTTCTCTGAAACATATCTGAAGTACCAGGCTTTGACCCTGAGCAGTTCTTCATTTGAATGCAGTGATATGTAGTTCTAGCATTAGCCTTTGGTCTTTTTCTAACCCACATGCTCTACACAACACACGGTGGGAAACTGAAAAGAATTCCAAGATACAGTAGGACAGTTGTGAAGGCTCAAGAAAAAAACTAGTCATTAAAGAAAAAATTTTCCATGTAGCTTCCAGTGTCTGAGTGTGCTATGACATATCTAATTGTAAGGATGCCATCTATTTATAAGTCTTATTTAAAGCTTTCCAGTGATGGTTGGTACACCATGCCAGAACATTCATTTCCGCAGTCATCTCCTTATTAAAACTATTGCCTGTGCCCAGACGCAAGGTATTTTAGTTTTTTATAGCATTTTAAGTAACATTCAGAAATCTTGTTATCAAAACTCATTACTCCCAGTGGGAATTGGAATTGAAATGTGAAGGGCAAAGCAACAGGAAACTAACAGGGCAGGCACCCAAGTTCCATCTGGTTGCTCTTATTTGTATTCTGCAAAGTAACATTGCCAGCCATGAGAAGAGATTCCTCATGAAGAGCTGTTGGCTACATGTAAGTCAGCAGCCTTTTTTATACATTAATTTCTGCTACTTATGCTGATATATAATTTGGAAATAACCT
This sequence comes from Malurus melanocephalus, assembly GCF_030028575.1. Taxonomy (NCBI): domain Eukaryota; kingdom Metazoa; phylum Chordata; class Aves; order Passeriformes; family Maluridae; genus Malurus; species Malurus melanocephalus. The sequence continues at coordinate 709,017 of NW_026623382.1, forward strand.
GGGCTTGTAAGAAGGAAAACTGCTAATAACTTCAGCACTTTTTTCATTGGACCCGCTTGAATGGAGTATTTTACAGCATAATGCAGCTTTTGATAAGTTAAGGGAGTTAATCTAATTTTCTCAAATAAAAACATTAAAAGTTGCAAATCAGCTTAGAAAGAATCAGTTATTTTCTAGGCACTGGATCAACTTYTCATTACAAATATTCCAACAGACAAAATATCATTTACTCTTTAAATGCCCACAGTGGTATCCTTTCTTACTGCTAATTGCTGATTTTATTTTGCACTCTGGTGTCAAATAGCATCCTTGGAATAGGAGAGTAAAACAACAGGAAAACTCCAGTAAATCATCACAGCCCTTAACCAACACTGTGCTTTAGGAAGTTAAGTACCTTGAAAAAAGTCTTCATTCTTGCTTGACACTTCTCTATTTACTTAATTCTTTTTATGGAATGGTCACAATTTAATGAGCAATTATGTAGAATATTTACTTGAACAGTAAAGTGATCTCAGTGGCTTTAGTGCAAGCATTATTCTAAGGGTTGTTCTACAAAACAAAGAGAAAGTACTTTACCTCAGGATAATGTTACATGGAGATCTTCAGCAAGCAGAGCTAAATTTAAAAGCAGTTCTCTTACAAGATCTAACAAATTGCAAATTTATGACCAGATCTGACAGCTCTTCCTCAGACTTGTTCACTAGACAAAATTCAARTTGTGTGATAATATTATCTATTTTAGCAGATGATGTAAAAATTAACTGTAAAATAAAACACAAAATGTGTCAGTTCTGTCTTCAGTAGTTCCATCTAAGGATTATCAAAATAACAGGAAAGATTGGTTCATACTGTTTGGGCATCTCCTCACTATTCTAAATATAAAGTGCCTTTAYTCCCTTTAYTTCTTCTACCATTATTTTTCTTATRTTTTATTGTCAATRCCATTTTTATTGCTCCAGCACAAAAAGTAAATTTGATATAACCCTGATTTTTTAATACATATGATACTGTGCTGATAATTTGTGTTATTGAAAAAAATAAATTTCTAATACTAAAAAGAAACTGTTGGACTAGTCAGGAACTGAGACATGTTTTCCTCTCACCTGATTATCTTTTACAGTAAARTCAAAGGACTTTTACAGTCCTTAATCTAAACAAAGGGATCCCTTTGGACTTCAGTGGTTACTTTGCACAAGAGTTGTGCATGAGAGTTCCAGATGCTGCACTCACTTCACCTTACATTTTGGGGAACCAGTCAGCCAAGCAACATGGACAGAGCCATGCCAGCACTAAAGATGGACTTGAAATTATAAAAAGTATTCCTCTGTTTCAACTAATGAAGTTAAACTTGAGTCATTACAGAATGGGTTCAGAAAGCAAAATCTGAGATAAGTTGCCTGAATGTCCCTGACAGAAAGCACCAAGTATTAGAGAAGCTCCTGAGCAAGAGTTGGCACCTTTAACTGATGCAAGACCCTGGGCCAAGAGTACTACCAGAGAAGTTTAAAATGACATTTGCCTCACTTTCTTCTCTTTACTTTTTGATGTTAAACTTGGTGCAGTTCCCAAAGCATAATGCCACAGGCAAGGAAGTGTCTGCAAGTGAAGATAATATTTTTAGCAGACAAAAAGTTTTTATTTGGAAAACCAAACTCCTTTTCTGACATAAATCCTTTTTTGGGTGGAAGACCTTCTTCAGGGCAAAGTGACTGTRAATTCAAAGTACACCTGTTCCTAATTATGCTAGGTGGCCTTTCATCAGTGTTGTCAATAAAGCCTGCCTTTCCTTACAAGATATTCCTTAAGATATTTGGAATGTAGCTAGTAYCAAAGGACTGAAAACTTCCCAGCAGCAGCAAGTTCTGCCATATGCCACCAGTCATAGCAAACCTTTAAARCCCTTTTTGTTCTTAAAAGAATATAAAATCCATCACAAAGTTTATGCACATGACTTGAGTATATATTTCAAGATGTGTATGTRTACCCAGGTATATTATATAAGCACCTTTTGAAATCATAGCACTTCATTAAGAGACAGGATTGGCACAAAGAGCCAACATAAAGAAAAATGTGCCTGTGAAATCCTCTAAGTTGGGGTTTAAACAAATGTTTTAGTTAATGTTCATTCTAAATTCTACAATGCATCGAATAAATCTGTTTTGCAGACTGGTAAAACTGTTAAATATTGCTTAGTTTAGGGAAAACTAAYCGAGAGATGAGGACAAATTGCAAAGGCAGTTTGAAAAAATTGGGAAAGTGATTTGAAAAGTGCAATAAGACACAAAAGACTCAGACTTCCTTTCTAACCTTTTTTAAATATTTCCCCATTTTTTCCCAATGGAAAAAAAGTTCATTAGTGATCTTATTATGTAATACAACTAGAGATAAATTAGAAAGTGAGATATCTGCAAGCTTTGCAATAATCACTGATCTCAGTTGGCCAGATTCCACCCTACAGCCTTCCAGAGGAGTTGAGGGTCAACTCACTGTGAGAAATCCTGACATGCACAGCAGACTCAAGGATCTAAAATCAGCTGAAAAAATATATATGATTATTTTGTTGCTGACATGTGTGTTTACTAATCAGAAAAGGAAATTACTCAGTAAATAAGATTGCATGAAAATATAGAAAAGAAGAATTCTGGATTGAGGTAGGTTATCATTTACATTTCTCAAATCTGCAGATCTAGTAGACCTTTTTCTTCTGAGTGTAATTGCCTGCTATATGGTTATTCCAAGGCTGTCATTAGTCCAAACTGCCATCTTCATCCAATGGCTTTTACTTTATAACTTAGGAAGGTTGAATGGTTAATACATTTTAATTTTTTATATTTGATTGCACACTGAGGGAAAGACATAAATAATTCATTATCAAGTATCTAGTTGCTTCCAAACCTTCTTTAACAGTAAGGTTAGTAGCTAAGGATCTATCTTTTCTACTTTTGGGTCAATTTCCCTCTGTTTTGTAAAGCTTGTATGAAGTCATAGAAATAAAAAAAATCAATGCATTAAGTGTACACAAAAAGCTAAAGATTTATAAAGAAAGAATATGAACAGGTTAAACTTGTTGACGGCATAATTTCTAATTGTTACAAACCAATTATATTAAAACTTTGCACAAATATCTATTTCAGTCTTTAATATGAAAGTTTCTCTGGACCTTTTTTTTATTTGGCTGCTCATTTTCTGACATACCACATATAGTATGTTATGTTCTAAAATAATATGGTGGAATGCGGAGAATTTTGTTTTGGGGAAATAATAAATTCCTTTGGCTCTGTAAAAAAGGCTTTATTCATCCCTCMGGTGTACGATCATTATCGGGGTCTATCTTGGCTTTTCTCTTAATTTAAACAAGAGCCATCTACTGTAAATCACCATTTTGCTTACAGACACATGTGCAGCAGTAGATGTGCAACATCCTATATTAAGAAATGTATTAAAATTTCTTTAAAAAAGTTATGAACAGTTAGATAACTCATAAATGAAAACTAACATTAATTCCAAGGTCAGACAGTTTTTCTTTGCTGCAATTTCTAGTTAGGTTGTTGACATTGCTATGACARAATATTACATATGCCAAAGCATCCCCCTTAAGGGACATGTAGAATACCTTCTCAACAGCTAAATACAGATCGTTATACAATGGTTCTCAATAAAATATCTAATTTAGTAGCAATTGAAAGTTCACTTCCTCCCACACAAGCTGATAGAATGGTGCTATTGACCAGAAACCACACATGGAAAAAAAACAGTGAGTATATCTTTCGCCTCTTCCTGCAAAATGTTTTACTAGAAATCATAATACACAGGGAAATGATACTCAAACATRCACACAGTCTGCTATGTTTCTTTCCTCTCCAGTGTAGCCACTGCATTAAGCTGAAAAGCTGTGCTAAAACTCAGTATATCTTACTTGCAGCCAGAGGGATATTCCATTTCCAGCCCAYTGGTGCATTAGCACCTGTGTGAGTGTCTTTGGGCAGATCCTTGCACTGCTCCCTGCATTCTCCCTTTCCACAGCTCACCACTATGGCAGTCACTCTGTTTCTCCATCACTGTCACTGCTATTCAGGGTCCAGCATGCAGGCAAAGTTAAAATTAAAAATATGCATGTCTGCCCTGAACCTCCTGAGGCAAACAACTTTGGTCTATTGATCTGTGACAAAAGGCAGAGGTCAGGACAAAATTTTCTGAGCTGGAGTCCATATGTGCAGTGTTTTAAACGTCATTAGGTCTCATTGACTCCTCCAGACTTTTACCAAAGCATTTGCCATCAGCAGCAGAGATCAATATTTAATAACTATGGAAGTTATATTATGTACTGAATATGCTGAAAAAAAAGCAGATATACTGAAGAAAATTATTCACAGCATTGCATTAGGAAACAATTTGGTCTTGTCCCATGGAAAGCAATTGATATATAGCAATGTTACAATGCACATTACTGCAGAGTCCTACTTCATCACCCAGCCTTGCTTAACATCCCAGGCAMAGAAAAAGTTTGGACACAATATCATGTAAGAGCTGGTGTTTTTGGAGAGCTACATATGAGATATGWCAGGCAGACCTGTCTTTCAGAAAGTATTAAATCTCTGCACAAACTTTGAAAAACTGAATAAGCACACACTTTGAAAAACTGAAATGGACATCCAAATATTGAGACCCAACAGAATAGTCTTTTAGAAAAAWTTGGCCTTCATAAACACTGATGTAATTCAGGATTAATGCCATGGAGCTGAAAAGATTACAATAACAAAAGAGCAATATGAGGTTGGATTTMGGCTTCCAAAGTCTAAAATCTCCAATATATATTTAAAGAGAAGTAACTTACTCCAGCATTTGGARAATGGGGCCTATTGAAAAGCATGAAACCTCTAAAATGCTATTTGAATGCCAGAAAAGTAATACTTTAAAAAGCCAAGACAAAAATGCCAAGAGGAACAGAAAGGCGTGAGCCAGAAATGCTAACATGCTCATTTCCACCCTGTCCGTGTGTTGGGAAAGTGCTGCAGCTCTCCAGGCATCTCTGGCKATTAACTGCAGGACAGTCCCTGCCCTCGGTGGCACAGCTGTCATCTCACAAAACAGAAACATCAGTGTGAACTGGACTTATTATAAGGTTTATAACTAGAAAAAACACCAACTCAGAAACACGTGCCAATGGTGATACTTACATTTAGCTGTGACTTTGTACCCRCCCAGCGGAGGGTCATGGCCTTCCACAGCATCGAATCCTGCTGACACCAGGACAATTTCAGGATCAAACTCGTTGGCAGCTGGCATAATCACAGTCCTGTAGAATGAAAAAAAAAAACCAATGTGATAAAATTAAAAGAACTTCCATCTTCATGATATAAATTGTCACTCTTAGAAAAAAACACAAGATATTTTAATTTAACTAATCTCCATGGTAGCTGTTCAAGTCCAAGGCTTTAATCAATTTCTTTCTATAATCACTCTTTTTTCTTTTCTATGACAGAGAAAAAAAAGGCAGGTACATGTGAAAGCCTCTAATATTACTTACACATCTGTGTCTGTTTTATCCTGCTGCCTATAAAAAGCTGCCTCTTCCAGGGAAGTGACTAATGGTTTACAGAGAGCTCTCAAAGCCTGACTGGAAACCCGGACTGCTCCAGTTAGTGCGAACTTGGTGTAAATTTGAACTATAAATTTCTTTTGGGAAAATGTTTGCTTTCCAAACTTTTTTTTTTTTTACTTCTTAACATTTTTAAATGTTTGTCGAGGTGGGGGGTGACTCTAGCAAAGGAAAAACATGAAATTCCCTTAATCAAATCCAGACTATGTTGTCAAGCCTTTCCAAGGTCAAGCATAACAGGAATGTGACAACCACAAACTAGTGACAGCAACCCCTGCTGGTGTCAGGAAGATAATTCAGCCCTTTACAGTCACAAAGATTCCACTTTTTTAACCCCTTCCTTGACAAACTTGCATGCAGATATTTTAACACTTTGATTTTGCTCTTCTCCAATCTCAAAGCAGGACTGATCTATAGAAGGAGAAGACAAGGCCCTGTAAAATGCACTTTCAKATGTGTTCTTTCAAGCTGACTCCAAAGGGAAGGCGTAAGGAAGGCTTTTGCACAAACACTGAGCCTGTAATGGCTGTGCTAAATCGGGGACATCGCTGACATTAAAAGGCAGATACACATATAAATGTTCTATCACAAATAAATCAAGAAAATCCCTACTGGTCTAAACTGGTCAGAATGTGAGGATTAGTTTTGTGCATGAGTTTTGTTTGTTTTAGTTCAATGTTTATTAATTTATTTTATAAACAACTTAGTCCAAAGAAATCATATTTTTGTTGAAAGGCTTTGGTTTACTGTGGGGAAAAAAAAAGACACAATAATATTTTAACAATTCTGTAGGTTTTTCTTTAGTTTTGTTTTTGCCCCATGCCTTAGAAACTTTATTTTGTTTTATTTTCCTCAAAGATAATTTTAACATTAGGAAAATGTTCCTATTACTTGTAATCAGAAAAAAAAAAGATAATTCAGACTAAGCAAAAAGTCTTTGTCAGGGCATACAGCATTTAAATTAATACAGTTTTACATTAAAGGAAAAGGATAGAGCCACTTAAATTTTTTTTGCRATTTTGCTGAAATTGCACCACAAATATCTGCAGGCAGTGATACAGGTTGTGAAATACTCCTTTTTTAACATGTCGTTAGTAGGCCTCTGCTGAAAAATGGATTCCAGAATTGAGCATTGCACTTCAAGAAGGACCTAGACCAACTGAAGAGATCAAAAGCAAAAGAAAAAACTTCTAAAAAWCATAACTTAAGTGGATAAAGAATATAACATAATTATTTGATTTGAATAACATGGGAGCAAACATAGTTAGAGTACACAAATGCATAAGTCATTGCAAGAGGAAAGAAATAACCTGYTCTGTATCCTGTGGACAATTCATGAGGCAGCTGCAGCAGGAAACCTGTAGCTCAGACATTGGAATAAGCTTTTAAATAGTAAGAATAAATAGAAATATAAATAAAATGTTAAAAAAAAATTGGAGACCCGCCATCTCTTCGAGTTTTCTTATAGTTGATAAAACAAATATCCACCAAGCTTGCTACAGTTTCGAGCTGACATGGCCTGGAGGCCAATTACTTCCCCTCTAGGATTTTTTCTCATTGTTCCATGATGTATAACTCCATAACACACAAAGTACACTTATGAATACTTACATTAGACACCACAGTGACTGAAAAAACATTTTTGCAGGCTATTCTCCACAAAGTTAGGGAACAACATCAGGAATAAAGATTTCCTACGCAACCACGTCTTATCATGTACATACCTTCTGATATTCTAATTAAAAATTCATTGTCTGAAGCAACACATACTTCCCAAACTTCCCCACGTCTGCAACACATGTGGAATGGATCCTGATTACTGATGAGGACTGTGGTTGATACACAATCTTCATCTGTCCCCATTACACCAAGCATCTTATACACTGAAAGAAGGAGGGATCCTATGGAGAACCCACCCTATCTGCAGCTGCTTGAGCTTTTGCCCTCCTCCTCTCCATTCAAATTTCCTCAAATTCAAGTCAGGCTCYGCTTTTTATTTCTTCATGTTAAACAAAGTGGCAGCACCACAGAGTACTGYACAGACTRAGCTCAGGAATCAGAGGATGGAGTSTGTTCAGCACAGAGAGAAGCTCTGGAAACTCAAGTTGCTGAGCAGTAACAAGCCTTACCAGTCTAACACACAAGACATTTTTGAGTCTTATAATTTGGAACATTGGGAAAATCTACCACACTTCTACCACATTTCAAGACCTTGCTTTAAAGCATAAAGATGTCAGCACATTTTTTAATAACTTGGGCAAAACAATGCATTTGACCCTTAATCTCATTCACAGAAGCAGCAAAAATTGTTTAGACACAGTTTATTCAAAATTTTTGTCTAATAAATATGTCTGACATTAAAACTGCCAGTCATACTGAGTAGCAATAAGAAAATTATTAAATACTGGAAGCAAGATCTTTTGACACAAAGAACTGAGAATAGCTATTAACACCATCTTTAATAGTGCTGAACAGGAAATAGTAGCACATTCATAAATCTGTACAGAAATGATATATAGGAATCTCAGCTAAAGAAAGGAGTAGGCTATAAGGCTAGTAACTGGAAGTGACATTTGGAATTCACTGTTCTGTTCTTGCTCTCAGTATTACCTGAATACAATTACCAAAATAACAGCTAAGAGGGTTTTTCTGAAAGAAAGAATATTTTATTTTTAAAATGTCTGTTACATTTCACCATAAGAATAGCATCCTACTTTTATTATTGTCTCACAAACTAAGACAGAACATGGCTGCTGCTACTCCATATACAGAGTTACAGAAGAGATAACCTGTATGCCCTGTGTTGTCAACTTCTTTTTCATCCTCCATAATGTTGAAGGAACTGGAATTTCAGAGCTCATCCATCTTACACAGTTCTTGGTTTAATATTGAACAGTAACCCTAAGGACTTTTCTTTTTGAAATATATCAAGGAAAACAAACAAACAAACAAAAATCTGTTTAGTAGAATAACAAATTTGACTCTACTCTTAAACATCTCAGGGTGACTGTGGTCCTTGTTAGAGCAGTCAAGAATATTATTTGATCTTTCAAAAAGATGACAGGCACAGGTGTCTGGATTGCAGAGACCATATAGACCTTTGATTCCTAAATCTCTAATCCAGCCTTCTACATTAATCTACAAGCATTTAGGTGGTTACTCTTTTGAATAAATGCTATGAGATCTCTGCTCAGAAAAGAGCAGCTTACTGTCTGGAAAACAGCATAGCATTTTGGTTTGGAGTTTACGTAGGTAGGACATCTTTAAAGTTTATCTCTAAAGTCTTGGAAGTAACACAAAACACATATGAAAACTTCACAAAAATGTCAGATACTTCCCTATGCTATGAAGTTCTATAAGGAATGATATACAAAGATTTTAAAAAGAATTTTAATTTCATCAGGACATAAATAAAATCTTCTGTCATTTGTCACCTCTCAGGCTTCAGCACCTTCATATGAATATCTYTCTTTTGGAAAATCATAGTCATAGAAGGATAGAATAGTTTGKGTTGGAAGGGACCTTTAAAGATCATCTAGTCAATCCCTCCTGCCATGGGCAGGACAACAAATGTTTTGAGGTTGGTAGCTGTAAAGAGAGCCTGCCTACCTCAGGGTGGTTGGATACGAAGTGACAGTTCCTGATCCTCCACTACCTCTTGTGAGCAGAGAATCATCAGACCCTGTATCTTGTACCTTTTCTATCTCTTCTACACTCTGAAGGGCACAGCAAAGTGCAAAAAGGAGAAAACATTTGCTGACCACCTCCTCAGGAGCCCACACAACCATGGCACTTCCCTTCTCAATTACCTAAGGACAGAACCCTCTAAATCTGACCATAACAGAATATATGGTGGGTTTTTTTTAAAAAAAGCAGGCGAATAGCATTGGTCATACACTAATACATATTCATGTTAACCTTCCCAGATTCCTCAGACCAGCCCTGTGATCAGAAGTCAGGCTGCATCTGGCAGGATTTGTTACGGTGCGAAGGGTCACAACTCTGCTCACCAGAAATCCTTGCAAGGGTGCACTAACAGCCTGCATTCAGAYCCTGCTAGAACACTGATTATCTCAYRCACAGCWGGAGTAAGAAATACGMTTTGGCTTCTGGCCATGGGTCACCAGACAGGTACAGACTGGGGACTGGCAGGCCATCACTTCTTTTTGAGGCCAGTCAGGCTCCAGAGCTTATCAGTAAACTGAAGTTAACGCTAGGATCCTTCTCTGACAAAACAAGCAGCTTTTGTCAGAAAATAAATGGATTTTATTCTTCCACTATGACTCACACTCTCCTCTACTTTCTTCTCCAAAGAAAATAAAACACATAAAAGTGATATTTATTTTCTGTGATCTTGAATCATATAGAAGCATAAATATTTGGTATATACTATATTCACCTAATGATGACAATAGAGTTACAGGGGCATCTTGCCTGGCTGACTGTTTCTTTCTTTTCTCATTAATTTTCATTAATAAACATGTCTAAATCTGAAAGCTTTAGCAGCTGCATTGCAGAAGTTATTTATCCATGATAAACCTTGCAGTTGCAGTGAAACTGTGTCCTCCAGATCAAGGTATTGCAGATTCTTCTTTCACTCTGATGTTACTGGGAACAGAGCGTGTATCTGGAAAGCTGAAAAGATTTCTTTTTGTCTGACTAAGGAGATTTCCCCAAAGAATTAATATGTTCCATTTGGGTATGCTGCTGTCTGCAGAGAAGCCAAGGGATGGCTTCCAGTTGGGTGTAGTTCTAGAGAAAACATCAGGCATGTGATCCTCCCCTCCCCACCAATCTGAACATCAGATGCAAGACATTAAAGTGATTTTACCAAGGGACTCTGTTTCTTTTATTCTTCCATTCTATTTTTGTACATTCAAAGCACATGGTTAGGATGCTCCCAAGCATTTGTTCTCCCAGAAGAGATTGCAGAGAAGTACCCAATGCAGAAATTACTCTCCAAGCACCACCACACGAAGCTGGAAATCTCCAAAGAAAGCTAAATTTATGCAAATAGCTACAATTATTTTGCTTTGTTGTGTTGGTAATTTAAAAAGGAAACGAGCAGGAATACCAGCCCAGKACAATAATTTATGTAACTGAGAAAAATAATCCATGCTGTTCTAAAACTACAGATTGGAATTGCTTAGTAACATAAATTATTTGCTCTTTCCCTAAAATCCTCCAGTGTTTTCATCCAGTGATCTCAAAGTACATTGAGAACACTGAAAAATGGAAAGGCCCATACCTTCAGCTGGTATAAATCAGTATAGCTGTTTCTGACTGCATAGTCCTCTAAAGCAGGCATTTCTTTACCCACTTCACAGATGAATCAGCTAAAACTGAAAGCTGGTAAATGACTTGAATAAATTACCGAGTTGTCTCTTGATAAACCTTGAGAGCAAATGCAGAAGATTTCAAAGTCCATAACTTCAAGAAT